>NC_135987.1:3432353-3457353 GCF_053455715.1 Rhinoraja longicauda | reverse complement strand
TCTCCGCACTCAATGTTCGTTCATTCCACACCCAATCTTCATTCCACACCCAATTTCCCCTCACCCAACATCCTGCCTCCTCAAATCCAATGTCCAGTTTCCCGCATCCAATGTCCAGTTTCCCGAACCCAACGGCCAATCTCCCCTCATCCAACATCCTATCTCCCCACACCCAGCATCCTCTTCCCCACAACCAACTCCTACTTCCTTACATCTAGGTTTAGGTCTAGGCTTAAGCTCAGGGGTGACCGCGCTTTTGCGGTTGCAGCTCCTAGACTGTGGAACAGCATCCCTCTCCCCATCAGAACTGCCCCCTCCATCGACTCCTTTAAGTCCAGGCTCAAAACCTATTTCTACTCCCTCGCGTTTGAGGCTCATTGAGGAGGTGCTGTGAACTGTTTGCGTGCCACTGTATGTTTCATTTTTTTCCTTAGTACCTAATCAGATGTACAGCACTTTGGTCAACGTGGGTTGTTTTTAAATGTGCTATACAAATAAAATTGACTTGACTTGACTTGACTTGACTTACATCCAATGTCTATTCTCCCCAGCACATTCTCCATACCCCGCTTACCCAATGTCCAGTCTCCACACCCAATGACCACGGGGACCTCTGGAGGCCTTCCGTGAACGCAGCAGGCCGAGTGTATTACTGACGAGGATGATGTTATTTTAAAATTGATGACTGTTGTATTGTAAACTGCCGCAAAGGCAGTTTTGATCGCGTTCATTTTGTTTTCTGAATAAAAGTATTTGTATAATAATAACAAAACAAAACAAAAAAATGTCCATACATCCTAGACCCTCTATCCAGTATCTCCCCACACTCAATGTGAGTCTCACCACAGATGATGTCCAATCCCCTCACACCCAATGTCCAGTCTCCAAGCCCAATGTCCTCAAGTTTGCGGATGACACAACCCTGATTGGACTGATCCAGGATGGGGAGGAATCTGCCTACAGAGGGGAAGTGACACAGCTGGCGTCCTGGTGCCATCGCAACAACCTGGAGCTCAATGCTCTCAAGACAGTGGAACTAATTGTAGACTTTTGAAGAGTTCCCCTTCCCCTCCCCCCACTCACCATCAACAACACCACAGTCACATCTGTGGAGTCATTTAAGTTCCTTGGAACGATCATCTCCAGGGACCTTAAATGGGGGGCCACCATCGACTCCACAGTCAAAAAGGCCCAACAGAGGATGTACTTCCTGCAGCAACTGAGGAAACACAATCTGCCACAATCAATGATGGTCCAATTCTATACTGCTATCATTGAGTCCGTCCTCACCTTCTCCATCATGGTCTGGTTTGGCTCAGCCACCAAGCACGACATCCGGAGGCTGCAACGAATCGTTCGCACAGCTGAGAAGGTTGTTGGCTGCAACCTTCCCCCCATTGACGAACTGTACACTGCAAGGGCCAGGAAGCGAGCGGGCAAGATCACCTCTGACCCCTCTCACCCTGGCCACAAACTCTTCGAAGCACTTCCCTCTGGAAGGCGACTCCGGACTGTCAAAGCAGCCACAGCCAGACATAAAAACAGCTTTTTTCCATGAGTTATAGTTCTACTCAATAACCAAAGTCTGTAGTCTCTTTTTTGCTCTGGTTTATTTTCACCCACATGTTTAGACCGTAATGTTGTATCCTTATTGTTTTGATGTGGTAATGCTTTATTCTTAATTGTTAACTGTATGTTTGTGTTGTCATTTGTGAGCGGAGCAGCAAGGCACATTCCTTGTATGTGCACATACTTGGCCAATAAACTTATTCATTCATTCATTCATTCATTCATTCATTCATTCATATGTCCTAGACCCAAATGTCAAGTATCCCCGCACACTCAATGTCCGTCTCACCACAGATGATGTCCATTCTGCTCACACCCAATGTCCAATCTTATAGAGACGTATAAAATTATAAAAGGACTGGACAAGCTAGATGCGGGAAAAATGTTCCCAATGTTGGGGGAGTCCAGAACCAGGGGCCACAGTCTAAGAATAAAGGGAAGACCATTTAAAACTGAGGTGAGAAGAAACTTTTTCACCCAGAGAGTTGTGGATTTGTGGAATTCTCTGCCAGTGGAGGCCAATTCACTGGATGAATTTAAAAGAGAGTTAGATAGAGCTCTAGGGGCTAGCGGAATCAAGGGATATGGGGAGAAGGCAGGCACGGGTTACTGAGTGTGGATGATCAGCCATGATCACAATGAATGGCGGTGCTGGTTCGAAGGGCCAAATGGCCTCCTCCTGCACCTATTTTCTATGTTTCTATGTTCCCCCATACAGCCTGTCTACACCTATTGTCTGGGCTCCCCACACACAGTGTCCATTCTCCTCACACCTAACGTCCAGCCTCAGCATTTACAATATTCTGAGTGGTGAATTTACAAGCTTAGGTTAGAGGAAATTCCGCCTCATACGGTCTCAGTTAGCAACTCCACACCTGGATGTGACACAATCTCATCACAGACCTCCCTGCTCGAAGCATCCTTCCGTCCACACTGGGCCCCACTCTGATTGAGATAGGGATCTTAACATTCTGACGTTTCCTCCCACACTCCAAAGACGTACAGGTTTGTAGGTTCATTGGCTTGGCCTGAATGTAAAGTTGTCCCTGGTGTGACTAGGATAGTGTTAGTGTGCGGGGATCGCTGGTCGGCGCGGACTCGGTGAAATGACAGGTCTGTTTCCGCGCTGGATCTCTAAACTAAAGTAGAAGCGTCCATTTCAGGAACAGATGGAAAATTGACAGTGATTTCCTCCTGTGATAGAAATGACCAAACCAATTTAAATCTTTGAAACTGTGGATTAATGTGTGTATTTTCAATCAATACCATAAAAAAAGGCATCTGGTGGATTGACATGGGATGGTGATTTGAGTGCATGACCACAGTATTGATTCTTCAGAATGTAAAAGCCAGAGAAAAGAATACAGAAGTTTTGAGGAAAGTGTGGCCTTCAGTGAAGACGCATGGAATTGCAGGCGTTGCAATCTTTGGCAAAGCACAAAGTGCTGGAGGAGCTCAGTGGGTCAAGGCAGCAACTGTTGGGTTAATGGGCAGGTGACATTACCGGTCAGAACCCTTCTTCGGACAGCTGATGGAAAGCTTATCTTCCCCCTATTGCGATCAGTCTGAAGAAGGGTCCCGACTCGAAATATTGTCTGTCCATTTTTTGGGTGTCCGGGATTATGGGGAGAAGGCAGGAGAATGCGGTTAGGAGGGAGAGATAGATCAGCCATGATTGAATGGTGGAGTAGACTTGATGGGCCGAATGGCCTAATTCTGCTCCTATCACTTAGAAACATGAACTTATTTCCCTCCACAGAGATTACAACCCAATGGTATGAACACTGAATTATTCTTTAGGCAATATGTAACCACCCCCCCCATCTCTCCCCTCTGCTACTTTCTTGCCCAACTTCACTTCCTTGTACGCAACTTGGCCTCCCGATCTAATACTGCACCTATGACTTAATGTCCATCGTGGGTGGCCACGGTGGCGCAGCGGTAGAGTTGCTGCCTTACAGCGAATGCAGCGCCGGAGACCCAGGTTCGATGCCGACTACGGGCGCTGTCTGTACAGAGTTTGTACGTTCTCCCCGTGACCTGCGTGGGTTTTCTCCGAGATCTTCGGTTTCCTCCCACACTCCAAAGACGTGCAGGTTTGTAGGTTAATTGGCCTGGTGTATGTGTAAATTGTTCCTAGTGGGTGTGGGATAGTGTTAGTGTGCGGGGATCGCTGATCGGCGCGGACCCGGTGGGCTGAAGGGCCTGTTTCCGCGCTGTATCTCTAAACTAAACTAAACTAAACTTATGAACAGCGAGGCAGGGTCTTTTACTTTCTGGGAATCAGGAGTGAAAAACTTGCAGTGAACTCCCAGTCAGCAAGAAACAGTTTCACTTTGGATTACTAGTTTAATGTTAGCATTCCAAATACTATTCTTCAGTAAGAACCACCTCAGTGAAAGATTGCTGGTATTCTGATTGAAAGCCTCCCCCCTCCCCACCACCCTCCCCCTCCCCCCCCCCCCCCCCCCCCCCCCCCCCCTCCCCCCCCCACTACCAACAGTCTGAAGTCTTATTTGATCTTATAGAGGTGTATAAAACCATGAGACGAATAGATCGGGTAGATGCACAGAATCTCTTGCCCAGAGTAGGGGAATCGAGGACCAGAGGACACAGGTTCAAGGTGAAGGAGAAAAGATTTAATAGGAATCCGAGGGGTAACCTTTACACACAGAGGGTGGGTGGGTGTATGGAACAAGCTGCCGGAAGAGGTAGTTGAGGCTGGGACTATCCCAACGCTTAAGAAACAGTTGGACAGGTACATGGATAGGACAGGTTTGGAGGGATGTGGACCAAACGCAGGCAGGTGGGACTAGTGTAGATGGGACATTGTTGGCCGGTGTGGGCAAGTTGGGCTGAAGGGCCTGTTTCCACGCTGTGACTCTATGACTCTAAACAAGGTCCTGGCCCGAATGTTGCCTGTCCATTTCCCTCCGCAGAGTTTACCAGCCAGCGGTATGAACATTGAATTCTCCAAGTTTAGTAAGCCCTGACTATCCCTCCCCTCTCTCTTTCCCCTCTCCTCCCTCTGCCCTCCCCCCCTCCCCCCCCCTCCCCGCTCCCCAATTCCCTCCCTTGTACTCATCTGGACTACCACCTATTTCTCCCGTCCAACCCCCATCCCCCTCCCCCTTACCCTGACCCCCAGCTACTTTCCTCCCTCCGGCTTCACAAATCACATGGCTTTAAACCTGTCTCACATCTTTTTTTTCTTATCTCTGGCCTTTGTTCCAGCCATCTGCACTATTGCCTCCCACACTTTGTCCTGCCTCTCCCCTTTCCCAGCTTTCTTAACCCCCCTCTCCCCCCCCCCCACCCCCCATAATTAATCTGAAGAACGGTCCCGACCCAAACACTAACTATCCATGCTCTCCAGAGATGCTGCCTGACCCGTTGAGTTACTCCAGCACTTTGCGTTGAGCTTTCAGTGCATTGGAAGAAGTGAAAGGTGGAAGCCCTGGATAGAGTGGATGTGGAGAGGATGTTTGCACTAGTGGGAGAGTCTAGGACCAGAGGGCACAACCTCCGAATAAAAGGACGTAGTACCTTTAGAAATATGAAGAGGAATTTCATTAATCAGTTCAGTTTAGTTTCCTATCACGTGTTCTGAGGTACAGTGAAAAGCTTTTGTTGCTTGTTGACCAGCCAGCAGAAAGACAACGCATAATTACAATCAAGCAATTCGCAGACACAGGATAAGGGACTAACGTTTAGTACAAGGTAAAACCAGTAAAGTCCAATCAAAGATAGTCCGGGGATCTCCAATGAGGTCGATAGTAGTTCAGCACTGCTCTCTGGGTGTGATAGGATGGTTCAGTTGCCTGATAACAGCTGGGAAGAAACTGTCCCTGAATCTGGAGGTGTGTGTTTTCACACTTCTGTACCTCTTGCCTGATGGGAGAGGGGAGAAGAGGGAGTGACGGGGTGAGACTGATCCTTGATTATGCTGCTGGCCTTGCCGAGGCAGCGTGAGGAGTAGGTGGTGAATCTGTGGAATTCATCGCCACAGACGGCTGTGGAGGTTGTCATTGGGGGGTTTTTAAATGGAGATTGATGATTAGTACGGGCGTCAGTGGTTACGGTGAGAAGACAGGAGAATGGGGTTGAGAGTAGGGTTGCCAACTGTCCCATATTAGCTGGAACATCCCGTATTTTGGATCACCCTTGTCCCGTATTAGGCCCGAGGGACGCTGTAGGTCCAGACACTGTAGGTCCGGACAGTGTAGGCCCGGACACTGTAGGCCCGGACAGTGTAGGCCTGGACAGTGTAGGCCCGGACACTGCAGGTCCGGATGCTGTAGGCCCGGACACTGTAGGTCTGGACAGTGTAGGCCCGGAGACCCGGGCGCTTCCTAATGGAGGTTGCATAGCAACCCGCTTCCCGGCCTGTGCGCCCGCCCTTGGTGGAGCGGGAGCACGTGGCCGCTGGCTGGGTGAGGTCACGTGGGGGCGGGGCGGTGATGTCACCCTTTGTCCCTTATTTGGGAGTGAGATAGTTGGCAACCCTAGTTGAGAGGGAGAGATAGATCAGCCATAATTGAATGGCGGAGTAGAGTTGATTGGCCGAATGGCCTAATTCTGCTCCTATCACTTATGAACTCATGACCTGAGATGCAGTCTTCTACTGTCTGAGAACTAGGAGCACAGCTTTTAAAGTCCCTGTCAGCTACAAACAGCTTCACTTTAGGTAGATACAAAATGCTGGAGTAACTCAGCGGGACAGGCAGCATCTCTGGAGAGAAGGAATGGGTGGCATTTCACGTCGAGACCCTTAAGGGTCTGTTCAATGTTCCGTTTAGTTTAGAGATACAGCCCTTATGCCCACTGATTCCCCCCGACCCACGATTCCCGCACATTAACACTATCCTATGTGGAGATAGTAGATACTACTATCTACCTCATTGGAGACCCTCGGTTTATCCTTGATCGGACTTTACTGGCTCTACCTTGCACTAAACGTTATTCCTTTATCATGTATCAGTACATTTTAAATGGCTTGATTGTAATCATGTATTGTCTTTCCATTGACTGGTTAGCACACAACAGAAGCTTTTCACTGCCTCAGTACACGTAACAATAAACTACACATACCAGGGACAATTTACATTTTTACCAAGCCAATTAGCCTACAAACCTACACGTCTTTGGAGGGTGGGAGGAAACCAGAGCACCTGGAAAAAAACCCACGCAGGTCACGGGGAGAACGTGCAAACTCCGTACAGACAGCACCCGTAGTCAGGATCGAACACGGGTCTCCGGCGCTGTGAGGCAGCAACTCTACCGCTGCGCCACCGTGCTGCACTTTCAGCTGTCAATGGGTAACAGCATTCAGTACAGAGGTTTACTTAGTTTAGTTTAATTTCGTTTGGTTTGGTTTAATTGATTGTTACGTGTGCTGAGGTACAGTGTTGCATGCTAGTCAGTCAGCGGAAAGACAACGCATGATTACAATCGAGCCTGAGGACTCTCCACATGCGAGGCTTGAGAGGACATCAGTAGTGGCCTATAGAAACATAGAAACATAGAAAGTGGGTGCAGGAGCAGGCCATTCGGCCCTTCTAACCAGCACTGCCATTCAATATGATCATGGCTGATCATCCAAATTCAGTACCCCGTTCCTGCTTTCTTCCCATATCCCTTGATTCCGTTAACCCGAAGAGCTAAATCTAACTCTCTCTTGAAAACATCCACCTATGTCATAGACTCATAGATCCATACAGTCATACAGCATGGAAACAGAGCTCACAGCCCGTGGAAACCAAGATGGAGGGACTGTAGATGCTGATTTTTCCGAAGATAGACTAAAAAAGCTGGAGTAACTCAGTGGATCGGGCAGAAACTCTGGAGAAAAAGAATGGGTGACGTTTTGGGTCGGAAACCTTTTTCAGACTGAAGGTCTGTATCATACACAGAGGTATGAATGTTGAATTCTCTCATTTCATCAAATGTGCATTTCCTCCTCTACCCTCACCTCCGTGCTGTATCACAAACAAACAAACCCATCTGAGAGGGCAGACAGATAGGGCGGCACGGTGGCGCAGCGGTAGAGTTGCTGCCTTACAGCGAATGCAACGCCGGAGACCCGGGATCGATCCCGGCTGCGGGCGCCGTCTGTACGGAGTTTGTACGTTCTCCCCCTGACCTGCGTGGGTTTTCTCCGAGATCTTCGGTTTCCTCCCACACTCCAAAGACGTGCAGGTTTGTAGGTTAATTGGCTGGGCAAATGTAAAAAAGTTGTCCACTAGTGGGTGCGGGATAGTGTTATTGTGCGGGGATCGCTGGGCGGCGCGGACCTGGTGGGCCGAAGGGCCTGTTTCCGTGCTGTATCTCTAAACTAAACTAAACTAAACTAGACAGGGCCCCAGTTCGAGAATTCACCCAGAGTGGCAGGGCCTCGAGGATGGTGCGGTATTCCCCCGGGAATGTCGGGATCATTGCAGGCATGAAAGCCAACTCATGAATTCCAAAGATGACAGCCATAAATTTGACATTTACACAAAGCCCATTTCCCAGGTCTGGACTCTTACATGTCGGTGAGACCAAGCGCAGACTGGGCGATTGTTTCGCTGAACACCTCCGCTCAGTCCGCCTTGGCCTACGCGATCTCCCGGTTGCCAAACCCTTTAACTCCCCCTCCCACTCCCACACTGACCTTTCTGTCTTGGACCTCCTCCATTGTCACAGTGAGGCCCAGCACAAATTGGAGGAACAGCACCTCATATTCCGCTTGGGCAGCTTACACCCCAGCGGTATGAACATTGACTTCTCCAACCGAGTAACCCTTGCTTTCCCCTCATTCTGTCCCTCCACCCACGCTAGTCGTTGTACTAGTTTCACTGTCTGCATAACTCGTTGTCTCCTACCCCACAGCCAACAATAGACCATTGTGGGCTCCACATTTCCTTGCTTTTTGCATATCTTCCATTCATTTGTCCCAGGTCTGTATCTCTCACTCCCCTTCTCCCTGACTCTCAGTCTGAAGAAGAGTCTCGACCAGAAACGTCACCCATTCCTTCTCTCCAGAGATGCTGCCTGACCCGCTGAGTTACTCCAGCATTGTGTGTCTGTCTCTCCCAGCGAAAGGTTGGTGTATACTGCCACCCAGTGGGAAGGTTGTGGAACACACAGTCTGTTCATGTCAGCAACACTCATTTCATAAACCATGATCTGAGCCTTAAAAGGTTCTACTGTATTCATAATTATAATAAAATAGAGAATGAAATGATCTACTACTTCCAGCGATATGTGTGCATTGAGATTCCTCCTCCTCCTCCTTCTCTCTTGAGATGCTGCCTGACCTGCTGAGACACTCCAGCATTTTGTGAATTAATACCTTTGAGATTATAACAATGATTTGCATCCTCCATTGTCAGAGTGATCCCCGTCACTCCCTCTTCCCCCCCTCTCCCATCAGGCAAGAGGTACAGAAGTGTGACCTCCACATTCAGGGACAGTTTCTTCCCAGCTGTTATAATTTGGGGACAGTACTATTTGTTAATATATAACAGGTATAACAGAGCTTTATTTGTCGTTCGGTACCGAAGTACCGAACGAAACTACATAGCAGTCATAGAAAAAAAAAGAGAACACAAGACACATGACCCCAACACAAACGTCCATCACAGTGACTCCAAACACCCCCTCACTGTGATGGAGGCAACAAAACTTCCACTCTCTTCCCCACGCCCACGGACAGACAGCTCGTCCCCGACCGACCCGCACAGTCCCCGCACCTGGCGCTGAAACGTCTCGCGGCCGAACCGGGCGATGAAAGGCCCGCGACCAAGCCTTGCGCAGCTAAGTCCCGTGGTCGAGCCGCACCGGGCGATGTCAAGTCCGCAGCCGAGCCGCACCAGCGATGAAAAGCCCCGCAGCCGAGCTGCACCGGGCGATGTTAAGTCCCGCAGCCGAGCCGCACCAGCGATGAAAAGCCCCGCAGCCGAGCTGCACCGGGCGACGTTAAGCCCCGCAGCCGAGCTGCACCGGGCACTGTTAAGTCCAGCGGCCAAGCCGCACCGGGATGTAAAGTCCAGCGGCCAAGCCGCACCGGGATGTAAAGTCCAGCGGCCAAGCCGCACCGGGATGTAAAGTCCAGCGGCCAAGCCGCACCGGGTGATGTAAAGTCCAGCGGCCGAGCCGCAGCGGGCGATGTTAGGCCCCGCAGCCGAGCCGCACCCCGCGCCGTGAGGAAGAGAAAAGTCCCCCCCCACACCACCACCCCCTCCCACACATACACAACCAAAAAAATATATATAAAAACCATCCCAACACCGACACACAACAAAAAAAGGGGAAAAAAAGACGGACAGACTGCTAGTCAGCCGCTGCCGTTAGGCGCCGCCACGTGCGGTTTGTATGTTAATATGATTAATAAGTTAATAAGACCTTTATTTTAGTTTAGTTTCGAGATACAGCGCGGAAACAGGCCCTTCGGCCCACTGAGTCCGCGCCGATCTCCGATCACTCTGGACACTTTACACTATCCCACTCACTCTAGGGACTATTTACAATTTTTACCAAGCCAATTAACCTACGAACCTGTACGTCTTTGGAGTGTGGGAGGAAATCGGAGCGCCCGGAGAAAACCCATGCAGGTCACGGGGAGAACGTATAAACTCCGTACAGACAGCACCCGTAGTCAGGATCGAACCCGGGTCTCTGGCGCTGTGAGGCAGCAACTCTACCGCTGCGCCATCGTGCCACCCCGTAAACTATCAGTTGCCTATTCCATTCCACTGGGAAATCACTGCAGTTGAATCCCACGCCCCGGATGGATGAGGAAGGTGTCCTGTTGAGCAAAGATAGACACAAAGTGCTGGAGAAACAGGCAGCATCTCTGGAGATAAAGGATGTGTGACGTTACTGGTCAGGGCCCTTCCTCAGACCTGCGTCAGGAAGGCCACTCATCCATTTTCTCCAGAGTTGCTGCTTGACCCGCTGAGTTACTCCAGCACAATGTGTGTGTCTTTGGCATAGACCAGCATCTGCAGCCCTTTGTTTCTACGTTTTGTCCTGTTGAGCTCGTGACTCCACTTTTTAGCTTCCAAATGAATGGCTGAGATGTTTCCAGTGATGTCCCAGATCCATCCTCTCGCACAAGGAAGCCAGGCCTTCTGTTAGAATTGCAAATAAATAAGTCGTAGGAGCAGAATTAGGCCATTCGGCCCATCAAGTCTACTCTGCCATTCAATCATGGCTGATCTATCTCAACCCCATTCTCCTGCCTTCTCCCCATAACTCCTGACACCCGCACTAATCAAGAATCTGTCAATCTCCGCTTTGAAAATGCTCGATGTCTTGGCCTCCACAGCTTTCTGTGGCAATGAATTCCACAGATTCGCCACCCTCTGACTAAAGAAATTCCTCCTCATCTCCTTTCTACAGTACGTCCTTTAATTCTGAGGCTGTGCCCTCTGGTCCTAGACTCTCCCACTAGTGGAAACATCCTCTCCCCATCCACTCTATCCAGGCCTTTCGCGATTCGGAAAGTTTCAAAGAGGTCCCCCCTCATCCTTCCAAACGCCAACGTGTGCAAGTCCAGAGCGATCAAATGCTCGTCATACATACAGTACGTTAACCCAATCATCCTCGGGACCATTTACTGATTGGACGTTCACTAAAGTGGTTCTTGTCAGCGAAGATTCCAAAGTGGCATGCTTGTCAGTTAGACTGACTGTATATGATGTCTCTCTCTCTCTCTCGCTCTTTAACCACTGAACACGCTGAGTTTGTTTGTCACCACTTGCTGCGAGCATTTAAGAACAGGGTGTCAGTTCATTAGAGTTTAATTCATCTCAAGTCGACTGCTCACCAAAGCATGGTAGAACAGCGCTCAGCTAACAGATAAAATGCCAGCAGGAGAGGCCCTCAGCAGCATTGTGTATAATCACTAAAGACAACACGTGAAACGCCCCACTTAATGCACTGGTGACGGGGATCCAAACAACCAACAAAAAGCATCAGGAGAGACAAGGGTGCTTTATTGTGATAGACCCCAAACTGAACAACGACATTCTTACTGAAGGTAGGCACAGAAAGCTGGAGGAACCCAGCGGGACAGGCAGCATCTCTGGAGAGAAGGAACCTGTGACATTTCAGGTCGAGACCCTTCTTATGACATTCTTACTTGCAGCAGCTCAACAGAATATGTTCGTGGTCAATGTTATATACAAAAACATGTACAGTAGATAGATAGATAGACCCCTCCCCCTCCGCCCTACCCACCTCCCCGCCTCCCCCCCTCTCCCCTTGCCTCCCCTCCCTCCCCCCTTCCCCCTTCCCCCATCCCCTCCCCCCCATTCCACCCCCCTCAATCCCCCTTATCCTCCCTCCTCCCCCTCCCCCTCCCCCCTCCCACTCTCCCCCTCCCCCCTCCCCCTCCCACTCTCCCACTCCCCCCTTCCCCTCCCCCCTCCCTCCCCCCCTCCCCACTCCCCCCTTCCCCTCCCCCCCACTCCACCCCCCTCAATCCCCCTTATCATCCCTCCTCCCCCTCCCCCCTCCCTCCCCCCCTCCCCACTCCCCCCTTCCCCTCCCCCCTCCCTCCCCCCTCCCCACTCCCCCCTTCCCCTCCCCCCTCCCTCCCCACTCCCCCCTTCCCCTCCCCCCCCTCCCACTCTCCCACTCCCCCCTTCCCCTCCCCCCCCACTCCACCCCCCTCAATCCCCCTTATCATCCCTCCTCCTCCCCCCCCCCCTCCCTCCCCCCCCCACTCCCCCCTTCCCCTCCCCCCCCACTCCACCCCCTCAATCCCCCTTATCCTCCCTTCTCCCCCCTCCCTCATGAACCAAACATGGGCACGGTGGCGCAGCGGGTAGAGCCGCTGCCTCACAGCGCCAGAGACCCCGGGTTCAAGCCTGACCTCGGGCGCTGTCTGTGTTCTCCCCGTGACCGCATGGGTTCCCTATTGATTGCAATGAGCTAGTGTGAACGGGTGAGGATTCAGTGGGCCGAAGGTCTTGTTTCCATGCTGTGTTTTCAGATTCAATTCCAACATTTGGGCAGGCACAGGGCTCAACATGGGTAGCAAAGGTTTTGAAGGGATCCACAGTGGTCGCTGCCTCACAAAGGCAGCCCCAATCACCCTGGCCACGCTCTCATTTCACCCCCGCCATCGGGAAGAAGGTACAGGAGCCTGAAAACTGTAACGTCCAGGTTCAGGAACAGCTTCTTCCGTGCAACCATCAGGCTCTTGAACACTCCAACCTCCATAGGCTTGGGGGCATTGGCTTTGTCTGTTTGCACCATTATTGTTTGTTTTTTATGTGTGTGTGTGTGTGTGTGTGTGTGTGTGCGTGCGTGCGTGTGTGTGTGCGTGCGTGCGTGCATGCGTGCGTGCGTGGGTGTGTGTGTGTGTGTGTGCGTGTGTGTGTGTGTCTATGTATATGTGAGTATGTGTTTATGTACAAACACTGAATTTTTTTCTCTCCATTATTATATAGTTTACAGAGTACTATGTTTACATATTAAGGCGGCACGGTGGCGCAGCGGTAGAGTTGCTGCCTTACAGCAAATGCAGCGCCGGAGACCCGGGTTCAATTTGATCCCGACTACGGGCGCTGTCTGTGCGGAGTTTGTACGTTCTCCCCGTGACCTGCGTGGGTTTTCTCTGAGATCTTCGGTTTCCTCCCACACTCCAAAGACGTGCCGGTATGTAGGTTGATTGGCTTGGTAAATGTAAAAAAATTGTCCCTATTATGAGCCAGATATCATCATAGTGAGGGTGTAGGATAGTGTTAATGTGCGGGGATCACTGGTCGGCGCGGATCCGGTGGGCCGAAGGGCCTGTTTCTGTGCTGTATCTCTAAACATATTGTGTTGTTCTGCCACAAGTAACAATTTCATTGTTCTATCTGGGACACGTGACAATAAAACATTCTTGACTCTTGAGAAAGGTTGTTGGTGATGAGTTGGGACTGGTCGTACATTGAGAGTGGACTGCAAAGGTTTCAGCTGAGAGTGAGTATATTACTTACTCTCAAATAAGGGACAAAGTGACGTCACTGCCCCGCGCCCCACGCGACCACACCCAGCCAGCGGCCACATGCTCCCGCTGCACCAATGGTGGCCGCCCGGGCCGGGAGACGGGTTGCTATGCAACCTCCTTCAGGCGGTGCCTGGGCCTCCGGGCCTACAGTGTCCGGGCCTACAGTGTCCGGGCCTACAGTGTCCGGGCCTACAGTGTCCGGGCCTAGTGTCCGGGCCTACAGTGTCCGGGCCTACACTGGCCGGGCCTACAGTGTCCGGGCCTACAGTGTCCGGGCCTACAGTGTCCGGGCCTACACTGGCCGGGCCTACAGTGTCCAGGCCTACAGTGTCCGGGCCTACAGTGTCCGGGCCTACAGTGCTGTCCAGGCCTAATACGGGACAAGGGCGGTCCCCAACGGAACAAACCAATTTAGCCCAATATACGGGATGTTCCAGCTAATGCGGGACAGTTGGCAACCCTAGTGACCAATGAGAGACTGACTTGCGAATAGCGTGACTGAATATCACACAGCAATGCTGGAGAACTGTAGCACACTGTTCCCAGTGTCAACAGTACCACCCACGTTAACACAAATCCCCTCGGGAAAAGCCCAGTCAATGAGCTAGAAATTCCACTGTCACTTTTCATTCTGGGATAGAATCAGCACTCAAACATATTGCTCCTGGTCGTAGAGTCATTGAGTCATAGAGTCACACAGCGTGGAAACAGGCTCTTTAGCCCAACTCATCCACACTGAGCAACATGCCCCATCTACACTAGTCCCACCTGCCTGCCTTTACCCATATCCCTCCAAACCTGTCCTATCCATGTACCTGTCTAAATATTTCTTGGACATTGGGATAGTACTTGCTTCCATGCCCTCCACGCTACCACCTTCCACCTCCACCTTCCACGCTTGGACCACACGCCCACCACCCTTTGTGTAAAAAGACTGCTTTAAACCTCTAACAATTTATCTTTTTTTAAAATTATTTTTATTTCTTTTTTATTTATTTATTGTTAATTTTTTTAACTTGTTTACTTCTTTTTAATGCTTATGTTTACTTATTTACTTATTTTCCTTGCCTATCTTAAGTTGTATACCCTCTGAATGGTATTGTGGGTGGAGGGTGGTGGGTGGGGGGATATCTATGAACACTATGAAGTCTGAGGTCATCCTATTCGGCCCCCCCGACTCCATCAAATCGATAACAGGCAGTCTTGGAAGTCTATCCTGCCTAGTCAAACCGCATGTCAAAAACCTCGGCATGATATTTGACTCTGCATTAAAATTTGATAAGCAAGTCAACGCTGTGGTAAAAGCCAGCTTCTTCCAACTTCGTACCATAGCAAAAATCAAACCTTTCCTCCAATTCGACGACACAGAAAAAATCATTCACGCTTTCATTTCCTCCCGCCTAGACTACTGCAACTCCCTATACACTGGGATCAGCCAATCTTCCCTGTCCCGCCTGCAACTGGTCCAAAACGCCGCAGCGAGACTCCTGACGGGTACCCGTAAAAGGGACCACATCACCCCGATTCTGGCCTCTCTCCACTGGCTCCCTGTACGGTACAGAATCAACTTCAAGCTCCTCCTATTCACGTATAAAGCCCTAAATGGTCATTCCCCCCCCTACATCAAAAATCTTCTAACCCACCTCTCTATCTCCAGGTCCCTCAGGTCGGCCGACTTGGGGCTACTCACTATCCCGCGGTCTAGGCTTAAGCTCAGGGGTGACCGCGCTTTTGCGGTTGCAGCTCCTAGACTGTGGAACAGCATCCCTCTCCCCATCAGAACTGCCCCCTCCATCGACTCCTTTAAGTCCAGGCTCAAAACCTATTTCTACTCCCTAGCGTTTGAGGCTCATTGAGGAGGCGCTGTGAACTGTTTGCGTGCTACTGTATGTTTCATTTTTTTTCCTTAGTACCTAATCAGATGTACAGCACTTTGGTCAACGTGGGTTGTTTTTAAATGTGCTATACAAATAAAATTGACTTGACTTGACTTGACTAATGTGTTCATGCATTGAATTGTCAAAGCTGTATTAATAAAAAATCAGAAATAAACTTTGTGCAAAAAAGAAAGACTGCCCCTCAGGTTACTGTTAAACCTTTCCCCCCTCACCTTAAACCCATGCCAATAGACAAAGACAATAGACAATAGGTGCAGGAGTAGGCCATTCGGCCCTTCGAGCCAGCACAACAATAGACAATAGAAAATAGACAATAGAAAATAGGTGCAGGAGAAGGCCATTCGGCCCTTCGAGCCAGCACCGCCATTCAATGTGATCATGGCTGATCATTCTCAATGAGTACCCCGTTCCTGCCTTCTCCCCATACCCCCTGACTCCGCTATCCTTAAGAGCTCTATCTAGCTCTCTCTTGAATGTATTCAGAGAATTGGCCTCCACTGCCCTCTGAGGCAGAGAATTCCACAGATTCACAACTCTCTGGCTGAAAAAGTATTTCCTCATCTCCGTTCTACCCCTCTGGTTCCCCCTTATGGCCCTCTGGTTCTCGATTCCCCTACTCTAAGCAAAAGACTATGCATTTACAGTCCCGTGATTTTGTACACCTCTTTAAGATCTAGGGTTGCCAGCTGTCCCGTATTAGCCATGCCATCCCGTATTTTGGGCTAAATTAGTTTTTCCTCATCTCCGTTCTAAATGACCTACCCCTTATTCTTAAACTGTGGCCCCTGTTTCTGGACTCCCCCAACATTGGGAACATGTTTCCTGCCTCTAACGTGTCCAATCCCTTAATAATCTTATATGTTTCAACAAGATCCCCTCCCAAAACCTGGTGACTCTTGCATATGGACTCAGTGGGCTGTTTCTGTACATTCTGCACTTAACTGCGCGTTTTATTCATGTACTAGAAAAGGTTGGACCCGTTGGGCCCAAAGCTCTCCTACATTGGTCTAGTGTTGATGGGCCGAACGGCCTCATTCCGCTCCTATCACTTATGACCTATGGCCGTAAGACCTCTGGCATTGTAAGCGCTGTAAGACAGCAACTCTATCGCTGGCTAATGTTGGGGTAAGTTGGGGAATTCAGTCGAACTGTTAGTTTTTGTGCTTAGTTGACACCTCGGACTGGCTGCCGAGAAATGAGTTCATGTTCATTTTATTACACTCTCCTAATCACTGTTCTTCCGTTGGCAAATGTACATGTGCATTGGTTCACACAACGCGGCATCTTTCAGTGATTCAGAGATTGGTGCCAAACATGACTGATGAGAGTCTATTGCCAGTGGAGACCCCCTCTGGCCTGCACACAGGTTGTGTTTGTGTTTCATCCCCTCCCGTCTCAGCTCAGTCACCACATAATTGTCTCATCTCACATTTAATCCAAGTCTTCACTGAAAAATAACAGGCAGTCTGGCTATCCTTCCTCTTCGCGGAGAGCCCAGAGTGTGGAGAGAACAGGGTTGCCAACTTCCTCACTCCCAAATAAGGGACAAGGTGACGTCACCGCCCCGCGCCCCACCTGACCTCACCCAGCCAGCGGCCACGTGCTCCCGCTCCACCAATGGCGGCCGTTGTACAAAAAGCACAATTGGTGATGAAAAATCAAAATCAGGAAAAATGTTCCCAATGTTGGGGGAGTCCAGAACCAGGGGCCACAGTCTCAGAATTATAGGGAAGACCACTTAAAACCGAGGTGAGAAGAAACTTTTTCACCCAGAGAGTTGTGAATTTGTGGAATTCTCTGCCACAGAGGGCAGTGGAGGCCAATTCACTGGATGAATTTAAAAGAGTTAGATAGAGCTCTAGGGGCTAGTGGAATCAAGGGATATGGGAATAAGGCAGGCATGGGTTACTGATTATGGATGGTCAGCCATGATCACAATGAATGGCATGCTGGCTTGAAGGGCCAAATGGCCTCCTCCTGCACCTATTTTCTATGTTTCTAAAATATCGCAGTTGCTGGAAATAAGTTCACAGGTTCTAGGTTTGGAGGGATATGGGCCAAGTGTGGGCAGGTGGGGCTAGTGTGGATGGGGCTTATTGGTCAGTGTGGGCATGTTGGGCCAAAGGGTCTGTTTCTATGCTGTATGATTCTAAGACTCAGGTACATAGGAGCAGATTTAGGCCATTCGGCCCATCGAGTCTACTCCACCATTCAATCATGGTTGATCAATCTTTCCCTCTCAACCCCATTCTCCTGCCTTCTCCCCATAACCCCTGACACCCTGAGGTGAGGTCAGAAAATGCTGGAAATACTCCATAGGTCAGGCAGCGTCCGTGAAGGGAAATGAATTTGCCACTGTGCAAAACACAAATGTAACCCAGTGGGTCAAGCAGCATCTGAAACTTCGCCTGTGCATTTCCTCCACAGATGCTGCCTGACCTGTCGAGTTGCTCCTACACTTTGTGTTTTGCTCAAGATTCCAGCATCTGTAGTTCCAATTTGTATCTCCGATTTGCCACCGTGAATGGTTCTTGGTTTGAGAGAGGAGTTGTTAGAAACTTGTAGGAAGGTTAATGCAGATGCTGATTTACACCGAAGTTGGACACAAAATGCTGAAGTAACTCAGCGGGACAGGCAGCATCTCTGGAGAGAAGGAATGTGTGAAGCTTCAGGCCGAGAAGGATCTCAATCCGAAACGTCACCCATTCCTTCTCTCCAGAGATGCTGTCTGTCCCGCTGAGTTACTCCAGCATTTTGTGTCTACCTTTAGTAGAAAAACGGGATGTTTAATTGAGATTAGTGTAGGATTAGTTTTTAATGGGCTGGCATAGACTCAGTGGGCCGAAAGGCCTGTTTCCACTTTGCATGACTCTTTGACGCTATTCATCTTTCAAGTCAGCAGGAAGGACCCTTGTGACCGGGAACATCAATCCTGTTTCAGTCTCCGCAGTTGCTGCCTGACCTGCTGAGCTTTTCCAGCATTCTCTGTCACGGTCTTCAGTTGATAGTTATGGACAGTGTGGCATTGAAGGAGATACTTGGTATGTCCATACATCTCAGAATACCTCCCTCCTCCACCCCCTTCCCAACAAGTCACCGGCAGCTTTGAGTAACATTTAGTTTAGATACAGCGCGGAAACAGGCCCTTTCGGCCCACCGAGTCCGCACCGACCAGCGATCCCCGCACGCTAACACTATCCTACACACACTGGAGGCAACTTACACATACGCCAAGCTAATTAACCTACAAACCTGCACGTCTTTGGAGTGTGGGAGGAAACCGAAGGTCTCGGAGAAAACCCACGTGGTCACGGGGAGAACGTACAAACTCCGTACAGACAGCACCCGCAGTCGGGATCGAACCCGGGTCTCCGGCGCTGCATTCGCTGTAAGGCAGCAACTCTACCGCTGCGCTAAATGCATGGAATGTTGATCGAGCTGTGGGGCAGCTTCTGTTTGCTCCTCTCTGTCAGCGAGCGAAATATCTTCAGGAGGGAACTACTCAAGAAGGATACAAGGTCACCTTGATGCAGTCAGGATTAAAGCACGCAGGTGGAGGGAATGCTAGATCAGGAAGATGCCTCTTTACACTTTAGAGATAGAGCAGACACAGGCCCTTCAGCTCACCGAGCCCGCGCCGACCAGCGATCCCCGTCTTAGGCCCCCTGGGTCATGGCTGACCATGGGTGATGCATCCTAGTTGGCTGCTTGCTCCACACCTCGGCTAGAGCAGCGTCGCTTGTGGCTGAAGAGACCAATGTGGGAGTGACAGTCTCTGTGGCAGAGGTCACATTTGTGTGTGGTCTCTGGTCTGTTGAAGTTGCTGCGCTCCTCTCTGTGTGCCCGCTTGTCTGCCGCTACATTCATCAGTTTCTCTTCCCCCGTTTTGAGATGTTGGTTCAGGGTACCTCTCCACCTCGTGCGGTCAGCTGCAAGGCTCTCCCAGGACTCCACATCCACGTCAAGCGCCTTCAAATCTCTCTCGCAGACATCATTGTGACGTAGCTGGGGGCGGCCGATGGTTCTCCTCCCAGATGTCAGCTCTCCATCGAGGATGTCTTTTGTGATACGGCCATCCTCCATGCGGTGGACATGGCCCAGCCACCGGAGCCTGTGCTGCCTGAGTAGAGTGTACACACTCGGAAGGCCAGCGCCAGGCAGAATCTCAGCGTTGGACACTCTGTCTTGCCAGGATATACCCAGGATACGGCGAATGCTTCTAAGGTGGAAGGTGTTGAGTCTTCTCTCCAGTCTGGCATATGTAGTCCATGTCTCACTGCCGTACAGCAGCGTGCTGTTGACACAGGCATTGTAGACAGCTATCTCTGTCTTCACTGTCAGCTTTGGGTTGGTCCACACTCGAGTTGTGAGGCGAGCGAGAGTTGTAGCTGCCTTCCCGATCCTCTTGTCAATCTCTGTGTCCAAGGAGAGGTTGCCGGTGATGGTGGAGCCGAGGTAGGTGAACTGATGGACGGCATCGAGTTCGTAGTCGTATCCTGTCTGTATCCTGTCTGTATCCTCTGTATCCTGTCCCAGGACGTTCGTCTTCTTCAGGCTGATGGTCAGCCCAAAGTCCTTGCAAACCCAATAGAAGCGGTCCATCAGTGACTGTAGTTCCTGCTGGGACTGGGACACAACTGCTGCGTCATCGGCGAACACCATGTCTCTGATGAGAGCTTCACGTACTTTTGCCTTGGCTTGGAGACACACACTAGGGACAATTTACAATGGCCAATTAACCGACAAACCCGCATGGCTTTGGAAAGTGAGAGGAAACCGGAGCACCCAGAGAAAACCCACACAGGTCACGGGGAGAACGTACAAACTCCATACGGACAGCACCCGTAGTCAGAATCAAACCCGGGTCTCTGGCGCTGTGAGGCAGCAACTCTACCGCTGCTCAGAGTCCCAGTAAACAGTATTTTTTCTCCAGTTGGAGGATTGTAAAACTAGAGAGCACAGGCTTAAGATGGGAGGGGAGAGACCTCAGGGGCACATTTTCCACTCAGAAGGTAGTCGGTGTCTGGAACGCAGTGCTAAGGGAAGCCATAGAAGCACATACAATTACAACATTTAAAAGACATTTGGACAGGTATATGGATAGGAACGGCTGAGAGTGATGTGGGCCATATTGCAGAGAGATGGGACTAGCCCTGTTTGCCAACTTGGTCAATAGACAATAGGTGCAGGAGGAGGCCATTCGGCCCTTCGAGCCAGCACCGCCATTCACTGTGCTCATGGCTGATCATCCACAATCAGTACCCCGTTCCTGCCTTCTCCCCATATCCCCCTGACTCCGCTAGCTCTAAGAGCTCTATCTAACTCTCTCTTGAAAGCATCCAGAGAAGCGGCCTCCACTGCCTTCTGAGGATGACAAAGAAGGACTTGCAAGGACTTTGGGCCGACCATCAGCCTGAAGAAGACGAACGTCCTGGGACAGGATACAAAGGCACCGCCTGTCATCACCATCGACGACTACGAACTCGATGCCGTCCATCAGTTCAGGTACCTCGGCTCCACCATCACCGACAACCTCTCCTTGGACACGGAGCCCACAATGAGCCCACAACCGATCCCTGAGGCATGCTACAAGTCACGGGCCTCCAGCCCATTGAATTTAGTTTACTGACAAAGACACAAATGCTTTATACTGTCGTTAAACATATTCCATTCACCACTTGCTGCACATAATCCCTCTGTTTTTCGGCATGGATAAAGTGGGCCGAAGGGCCTGTTTCCATGCTGTACCATGAGTTATGACTCCATAACTGCCCATGATGGAGACTCAATGATGGACCAATCTCAATGACGGAAGAAACTCATGGAAATTAAGAGGAACCATTCGGTTTAAAAAAAGGACAAACACTATATAAGCAAACATTTGTAGTTTAATAGTGATGCGTTCCATTCAACAGTAGTTGTACCAAGTGGTTAAAGAAATCTATATTCTCTTTGAAGAGTGTGTAGAAAGCAGTTCATGTACATTGGTAGGCATGCAGAGTTAGCTGGCTATTGTGTAGGACGGAACTGCAGATGCTGGTTTAAACCCGAAGATAGACACAAAATGCTGGAGTAACTCAGCAGGTCAGGTCAGAGAAGGAATGGGTGACGTTTCGGATTGAGCCCCTTCTTCAGACTGATGTCAGGGGGGCGGGACAAAGGAAGGATATAGGTGGAGAGAGGAAGATAGAGGGAGAACTGGAAGGGGGAGGGGAAGAGAGGGACAGAGGAACTATCTAAAGTGGGAGAAGTCGATGTTCATACCGCTGGGCTGCAAGCTGCCCAGGCGAAATATGAGGTGCTGTTCCTCCAATTTCTGGAGGGCCTCACTATGGCACTGGAGGAGGCCCATGACAGAAAGGTCAGACTGGGAATGGGAGGGGGAGTTGAAGTGCTCGGCCACCGGGAGATCAGTTTGGTCAACGCAGACCGAGCGCAGGTGTTGAGCGAAGCGATCGCCGAGCCTGCGCTTGGTTTCGCCGATGTAAATAAGTTGACATCCAGAGCAGCGGATGCAATGGATGTGGTAATTCT
The DNA here is from genome assembly GCF_053455715.1 of Rhinoraja longicauda. NCBI lineage: Eukaryota > Metazoa > Chordata > Chondrichthyes > Rajiformes > Arhynchobatidae > Rhinoraja > Rhinoraja longicauda. Next base: position 3,435,366 of record NC_135987.1, on the reverse strand, counting down.
TCTGCACCTCCTCCAACCTCATCTAATGTGAGCTGAAGATGGGGTCTCAACCGGAAACGTCACCCATCCCATTCCTTCTCTCCAGAGATGCTGCCTGACACGCATAGTTGCTCGGGCTTTTTGTGTGTGTAGCCGGTTATTCCACAGGGTGTGAATGTTGCTTCCCAGAGGGGTTTACGACTTTGGGAAGACGGTGACGATATCGTAGCCCTCTGGCGGGGCGGCCCGCTCCTTGGCGTGCTGCTCGCAGTAGATGGCGTTGTCCACAAAGAAATGTCCCTTCTGCTTCAGGTTGGTGCCACAGTCCGTGCAGACGTAACACTCAGGGTGACGGAACCCCTCACGCACTTTCACCATCAGCCCCCTGCAACAGGCCCAGGGTCAAGAGTCAAGAGTTATATTGTCACACGTCCCACACACACAATGAAACTCTTATTTGCACCAGCTAACTCAATATAATAAACAGTATCAAGAGACAATAGGCACAGGAGGAGGCCATTCGGCCCTTCGAGCCAGCACCGCCATTCAATGTGATCATGGGTGATCATCCACAATCAGTACCCCGTTCCTGCCTTCTCCCCATACCCCCTGACTCCGCTCTATCTAGCTCTCTCTTGAAAACATCCAGAGAATTGGCCTAAGGGAATCAAGGGATATGGGGAGAAGGCAGGAACGGGGTACTGATTTTGGATGATCAGCCATGATCACATTGAATGGCGGTGCTGGCTTGAAGGGCCGAATGGCCTCCTCCTGCACCTATTTTCCATGTTTCTATGTTTCCTGCACCTATTTTTCTATGTTCTATGCTGCAAACATACATACATACATACATACATACATACATACATACATACACACACACACACACACACACACATACATACATACATACATACATACATACATACATACATACATACATACATACATACATACATACATACATACATACATACATACATACATACAAAAACAAACTATAATAATGCAAAAAGACAAATGCCCCCAAGTCTATGTATTTCTACAATCAGGCAGAGATTGTAGGTGCTGGAGTAACCCAGCGGGCCTGGCAGCATCTCTGGAGAATGTGGACAGATGATGTTTTCAGGTCATAGTTTAGTTTAGTTTAGTTTAATACAGCAGGAAAACAGTCCCTTCAGGATTTCCCTACCAGCTGAGTTGGGGTCTCCAATGGAAACTGAAAGCTGGCACATTCTTGTCCAGATGACTTGGCATAGGGAGGGGGGAGAGGGGTAGTATCACGTGGAGAAACAGGTCAGGGGGTATATCTGGCGTCAGGCAACAGCACCTTTACTTTGCGAGACATAGATTAGTTCAGAGATATGGGGCGGGGACAGGCCCTTCAGCCCACCGAGTTCGGACCGACCTGCAATCGCCCGTGAACACTAGTTCTATCCCACACACTAGGGGCAAGTTACATGTGCCTTTAGTCTATAGAGATACAGTGTGGAAACAGGCCATTTGGCCCACTGAGTTCGCACATGACCAGCGATCCCCACACACGAGCACTATCCTACACACCAGGGAAAGTTTTACAATTTTACCGAAGCCAATTATCCGAAGTCCTTGGAGTGTGGGAGGAAACCGGAGCACCCGGAGAAAACCCACGCGGTCACAGGGAGGACGTGCAAACTTTGCGCAGACAGCACCCGTGGTCAGGATGGAACCCGGGTCTCTGGCACTGTGAGGTAGTAGCTCTACCGCCGTGCCGCCGTGCCACCGTGCCACAATGCCGCCCACCGTGCCACCGTGCCGCCGTGCCACCGTGCCACAATGCCACCCACCGTGCCACCGTGCCACCGTGCCGATCTGCAGGTCCTCACTTCCACAGCCCGTCCCGTCTTCCCCGCCAGACCCCGCAACGTCACGGACTCCACACTCACACGATCCCCGTGTCACATATCTCACACACGGGCAGCTTCTGGCCGCTCCCGACCGATGATCCCACCCTGCTGGCAGGGGCCTTCACCTTCCGGAACCCCGATGGTTGATCCGTCTGTCCTGGAAATGTCAGACAAGCCAGCATTACAGGAAAAAAGTGGAATTCTACCTCTAGTTCAGCAATACAGCAGGGAATCAAGCACGATGATCAAGGAGAGGGGGAACTCACGATGGACAGTGGAGGATTTCCCATGCTCATCAATAGACAATAGACAATAGGTGCAGGAGGAGGCTATTCGGCCCTTCGAGCCAGCAACGCCATTCATAGAAACATAGAAAATAGGTGCAGGAGGAGGCCATTCGGCCCTTCGAGCCAGCACCGCCATTCATTGTGATCATGACTGATCGTCCCCAATCTTGCCTTCTCCCCATATCCCTTGATTCCACTAGCCCCTTGAGCTCTATCTAACTCTCTCTTAAATCCATCCAGTGATTTGGCTTCCACTGCCTTCTGTGGCAGAGAATTCCACAAATTCACAACTCTCTGGGTGAAAAAGTTTCTTCTCACCTCAGTTTTAAATGGCCTCCCATTTATTCTAAGACTGTGGCCCCTGGTTCCGGACTCGCCCAACATTGGGAACATTCAATGTGCTCATGGCTGATCATTCACAATCAGTACCCCGTTCATGCCCTCTCCCCATACCCCCTGACTCCGCTATCCTTAACAGCTCTATCTAGCTCTCTCTTGAATGCATTAAGAGAATTGGCCTCCACGGCCTTCTGAGGCAGAGAATTCCACAGATTCACAACTCTCTGACTGAAAAAGTTTTTCCTCATCTCCGTTCTAAATGGCCTACCCCTTATTCTTATCAAGAAATCTGTCTCGATTTATCAGACTTCATCTTGCACTAAACTTTATATCCTTTATCCAAGTCAATGGATATATTTACGGCATACATTTAAAGATTGTTGATTAGTACGGCTGTCTGGGGTTATGGGGAGAAGGCAGGAGAGTGGGGTTGAGAGGGAAAGATAGATCAGCCATGATTGAATGGCAGAGTAGACTCGATGGGCCGAATGGCCTAATTCTCCTCCTAGAACTTAGGAATTT
>NC_135987.1:3362353-3427353 GCF_053455715.1 Rhinoraja longicauda | reverse complement strand
AGGGGGGGCCATTGGAGAGGGAGGGGGGGGCATTGGAAGCTCCCGGCGAGCGCTGTGAAGCGGTCCAGGCGAGGGCCCGGCACCGGGTGGCCGAGGACAGGCCCGCGGTGAGTGTCGGAGGTGGGACAGGCCGTGAGTGAGTGCCGGAGGTCGGGCTGGCCCACGGTGAGTGCCAGAGGTCGGGCAGGCCCGTGGTGAGTGCCAGAGGTCGGGCTGGCCCACGGTGAGTGCCAGAGGTCGGGCAGGCCCGTGGTGAGTGCCAGAGGTCGGGCAGGCCCGTGGTGAGTGCCAGAGGTCGGGCTGGCCCACGGTGAGTGCCAGAGGTCGGGCAGGCCGTGGTGAGTGCTAGAGGTCGGGCAGGCCGTGGTGAATGCCGTGGTGAGCAACCTCCCGCTCGGATGCATCAATGCAGTCATCAATACAACATCCCAGTGTTCTAGTTTTTTAGTTTGAGTTTTAGAGATGCAGCGTGGAAACAGGCCCTTCGGCCCATCGAGTCCGTGCTGGCCAACGATCGCCCATACGCGAGCACTATCTTACACACTAGGGACCATTTACAATTTTACAGAAACCAACTGACCTACAAACCCACACGTCTTTGGAGTGTGGGAGGAAACCGGAGAAAACCCACGTTGGCACGGGGAGAACGTGTAAACTACGTACAGACAGCGCCCGTAGTCAGGATCGCACCCGGGTCTCCGGCACTGCGAGGCAGCAACTCTACCGCTGCGCCACCGCGCCGCCCTGTGGTTGCTTTTGGTTTACGTCGGTCCAATCCGTAATCCGCCACAACTGAACTCCTGGTGACAACACAGCGTTTAAGGGGTTTAGCTACAAGGCAAGGCAGCCCTAATCATGCTGAGGTGAGGGTGAGGAAAGACCTTGAAGGCCTCAGATGATCATTTTATCATGCGTGGTTTTCCAGTCATGCACTGTTAGCTGATTTTAAATCCATTAAATGTGGATTAGGATGCACAAGATTTATGAGGTTTCCATGGACTCAAGCATCTTACAGAATATGGGTCTAAAAGTGTCCATGGATATAAAGTGGTGCATTGGAAATACAAAAGTTGTGCATTGCAAATCCAAATCTATAAAGTTGTGCATTAAAATTGCAAATCTAAACTTGTGCATTGGAAACGTGGATCTAAAGTGGTGCGTTGAGATAAAGGTCAGAACCTGCGCAGTCTAGACAGGAGACGGTTCACAAGACACGTTCAGGCAAGCCGAGATGTTGTGCCTTGCATTCCACCAGTGAGCAGGGCAGGGAGAGGCCTTGCCCTGAAGTGGTGCGCTGTCGTAAGCACGCGGGTAGTGACGGCCCAGTGTAACGGGGGTGAGGTCAGGCAACCGGTCAGCACCTGCTTGGCCTCCGTCCAGAGGGCGTGTGTACGAGGCTGGAGGCTCGCTGGAACTGAGCTGGTCGCTGCGGAAGGAAGCACAGAGACAGACAAGGGGGGGGGGGGGAGGGTGAAGTTACTACCAGCTCAACCCCCAACTAAAACGGGGCACGTCCGACCGAGTTGGGAATCTGCCCGGCTCGAGGCGGGACCTGCGGAGAGAAATCTCAAGAGATCATTTCCTTCGGTGAACGAGCGAATGGGACACAGGTTGAACTTCCCCTTGGTACAACCTAGACCAGCAAGTCCACCAGACAAGGGTCCACCTTCCCCATGTTGCCTTCACCGCAACTATTTCCTTGCAATTCCCGCTCCATCTGGGGCTAACCTTGCACAGCCATCTCATTCACATTGCAGGCCAGCTCCTGGGTCTCTTAACACCAGTAAAAGGTCTTTCCCGGAGGCAAGAAACCCCAGATACGACACGAGCGACTGAGTGAGGCACAAGGGTGGAGAGAGCATTGAGCACAGAGTTGCGGGTCCCTGAGGATGGCAGCACTGGTGAACGTTGGCACACTTGGTACTTACTTCTTGCCCGCCTCGCAGTTGTTGGGAGCCAACCTGGCGTCGAGGGCACTGTTGAATTTGTCCACGTTGGCAGCGGAGTAGAGGCCGGAGGGGCTGTTGTACTGCGAGGTTATGACCTTGGGCGACAGGTTGGACGCGGTGCCGAATGGCTTAGCGCTCCGGTTGTGGGCACTTCCTATGGCTGTGACCTCCTGCGTGCACAAGGGGGCAAAAGGAGAACGATGTGCGGGCGTGAGGGGGCAGCCAAGCGGCATGCAGGGCAACACCGACAACCCCAGCCACGTGCAGCCACTGCAGCTGGTGCCATGTGCAGCAAGGCACTGCAGCGCCGGTTCACAGCGGAGACAAGCGCAAAGTGCTGGAGTAACTCAGCGGGACAGGCAGCATCTCTGGACAGAAGGAACGGGTGACGTTTCGGGTGGAGACCCTTCTTCAGACTGAGTCAGGGGAGAGCGAGACTAGAGATATGGAAGGGTAAGGTGTGAGATATGTTTTCACATCTTACCCTTCCACATCTCTGCCAACCCTCTCCCCTGACTCAGTCTGAAGAAGGGACTCCACCCGAAACGTCACCCATCCCTTCTATCCAGAGATGCTGCCTGTCCCGCTGAGTTACTCCAGCATTTTAGTGTCTACCTTCAGGGTTTTTACCATGTTCCACCATCAATAGACAATAGCTGCAGGAGGAGGCCATTCGGCCCTTCGAGCCAGCACCACAATTCAATGTGATCATGGCTGATCATTCTCAATCAGTACCCCATTCCTGCCTTCTCCCCATACCCCCTGACTCCGCTATCTTTAAGAGCTCTATCTAACTCTCTCGAATTGGCCTCCACCGCCTTCTGAGGCAGAGAATTCCACAGATTCACAACTCTCTGACTGAAAAAGCTTTTCCTCATCTCCGTTCTAAATGGCCTACCCCTTATTCTTAAACTGTGGCCCCTGGTTCTGGACTCCACCAACATCGGGAACATGTTTCCTGCCTCTAACGTGTCCAATCCCTTAATAATCTAATATGTTTCAATAAGATCCCCTCTCATCCTTCTAAATTCCAGTGTATACAAGCCTAGTCGCTCCAGTCTTTCAACATACGACAGTCCCGCCATCCCAGGAATGAACCTAATGAACCTACGCTGCACTCTCTCAATAGCAAGAATATCCTTCCTCAAATTTGGAGACCAAAACTGCACACAGTACTCCAGGTGCGGTCTCACTAGGGCCCGGTACAACTGCAGAATGACCTCTTTGCTCCTATACTCAACTCCTCTTGTTATGAAGGCCAACATTCCATTGGCTTTCTTCACTGCCTGCTGTACCTGCATGCTTCCTTTCTGTGACTGATGCACTAGGACACCCAGATCTCTTTGTACGTCCCCTTTTGCTAACTTGACACCATTCAGATAATAATCTGTCTTCCTGTTCTTACCACCAAAGTGGATAACCTCACATTTATCCACATTAAACTGCATCTGCCATGCATCCGCCCACTCACACAACCTGTCCAAGTCACCCTGCAGCCTCATAGCATCTTCCTCACAGTTCACACTACCACCCAGCTTTGTATCATCTGCAAATTTGCTAATGTTACTTTTAATCATATCATATCATATCATATCATATCATATATATACAGCCGGAAACAGGCCTTTTTCGGCCCTCCAAGTCCGTGCCGCCCAGCGATCCCCGTACATTAACACTATCCTACACCCACTAGGGACAATTTTTACATTTACCCAGCCAATTAACCTACATACCTGTACGTCTTTGGAGTGTGGGAGGAAACCGAAGATCTCGGAGAAAACCCACGCAGGTCACGGGGAGAACGTACAAACTCCTTACAGTATAGCACCCGTCGTCAGGATCGAACCTGAGTCTCCGGCGCTGCATTCGTTGTAAAGCAGCAACTCTACCGCTGCGCTACCGTGCCGCCCTTCATCCCTTCATCCAAGTCATTAATATATATTGTAAATAGCTGCGGTCCCAGCACCGAGCCTTGTGGTACCCCACTAGTTACTGCCTGCCATTCTGAAAGGGACCCATTTATCCCCACTCTTTGTTTCCTGTCTGCCAACCAATTTTCTATCCATGTCAGTACCCTACCTCCAATACCATGTGCTCTAATTTTGCCCACTAATCTCCTATGTGGGATCTTATCAAAGACTTTCTGAAAGTCGAGGTACACCACATCCACCAGCTCTCCCTTGTCCATTTTCCTAGTTACATCCTCAAAGAATTCCAGAAGATTAGTCAAGCATGATTACCCCTTCGTAAATCCATGCTGACTCGGAACGATCCTGTTACATGCTATCCAAATGTTCTGCAATTTCATCTTTTATGATTGACTCCAGCATCTTCCCCACCACTGATGTCAGACTAACTGGTCAATAATTCAGTTTTCGCTCTCCCTCCTTTCTTAAAAAGTGGGACAACATTAGCTACCCTCCAATCCACAGGAACTGATCCTGAATCTATAGAACATTGGAAAATGATCACCAATGCGTCCACGATTTCTAGAGCCACCTCCTTAAGTACCCTGGGATGCAGACCATCAGGCCCTGGGGATTTATCAGCCTTCAGTCCCATCAGTCTACCCAACACCATTTCCTGCCTAATGTGAATTTCCTTCAGTTCCTCTGTCACCATAGGACCTCTGTCCCCTAGAACATCTGGGAGATTGTTGGTGTCTTCCTTAGTAAAGACAGATCCAAAGTGCCTGTTCAATCGTCTGCATTTTTCCTTGTTCCCCATAATAAATTAATTTGCTTCTGCCTTCAAGGGACCAACATTTGCCTTAACTATTTTTTTTCTATTCACATACCTATAGAAACATTTACTATCCTCCTTTATATTATTGGCTAGCTTACCTTCGTACCTCATCTTTTCTCCCCGTATTGCCTTTTTAGTTATCTTCTGTTGCTCTTTAAAAGATTCCCAATCCTCTGGCTTCCCGCTCTTCTTTGCTATGTTATACTTCTTCTCTTTTATTTTTATAGTCCTTGACTTCCCTTGTCTCTTACCAACCTGATTTTCCCAGTCTACCTGCATGCTGAAATCTCCCATAACCACCGTAGCATTACCTTTGCTACATGCCAATTTTAACTCGTGATTTAACTTGCAGGCTACTGTTTGGGGGCCTGTAGATAACTCCCATTAGGGTCCTTTTACCCTTACCATTCCTCAGTTCTGTCCATACTGACTCTACATCTCCTGATTCTGTGTCAGCCCTCCCAAGTCCTGGCAACTGCAGATGTGGGTTTATACCGAAGATAGGCACAAAATACTGGAGTAACTCAGCGGGTCAGGCAGCATCTCTGGAGAACATGGATAGGTGACATTTTGGATCGAGCCCCTTCTTCAAACCCTGGCAATGGGAATTACCAGAGTGGTGGCAATTAGGATGATGAGATGTTCTTAGAGAATCCACCGGAGCAAAGAGCTGGATAGAACTCTTAAGGATAGCGGAGTCAGGGGGTATGGGGAGAAGGCAGGAACGGGGTACTGATTGAGAATGATCGGCCATGATCACATTAAATGGCGGTGCTGGCTCGAAGGGCTGAATGGCCTCCTCCTGCACCTACTGTCTATTGCCTATTGTCTAAAACTCAATTACATTGCTGACAATGAGGTCTTACCCTCACTGAGCACTTACGCCTGGTCCACTGAGGCCGATGAAGTCTACCCGGGTGTCAACCATTTTAACTCCCCTTCCCATTCCCACTCCAGCATTTTGTGTCTATCACAGGTTAGCGGGTTAGATATATGAGCAGGCCTTTATTCACTGTAAATGAATGAGTTCCAGCGGTGACCACCACAAGATTATTAAGGGATTGGACACATTAGAGGCAGGAAACATGTTCCCAATGTTGGGGGAGTCCAGAACCAGGGGCCACAGTTTAAGAATAAGGGGTAGGCCATTTAGAACGGAGATGAGGAAAAAACCTTTTTCACTCAGGGAGTTGTGAATCTGTGGAATTCTCTGCCTCAGAAGGCAGTGGAGGCCAATTCTCGGGATACATTCAAGAGAGAGCTAGATAGAGCTCTTAAGGATAGCAGAGTCAGGGGGTATGGGGAGAAGGCAGGAACGGGGTACTGATTGTGAATGATCAGCCATGATCACGGTGAATGGCGGTGCGTACAGGCTCGAAGGGCTGAATGGCCTCCTCCTGCACCTATTGTCTATTGTCTATTGTCACATCCCACGTACAGTACCCTTCATTGTGGCTACGTGCAAAAGCAGAATGGTGATCAGTAAACCAACAGTATCACCCCTTTACACACAGCAGAGTAGAGCTTTGTGAAATCTGGACCGCGCCGACATACTGCTTGTGCAAGTCCCCCGTCCCCCCGCCCCCGTGTGCACGCGGGTGTGTGGAACAACCCCAAGGAAAAGGTGCAAAGAAAACACAAAAGCAAAGATGGCGAGATCTCAAAACGCTGGCGGCTTGTGAGTAGAGTCTTAAAGGGGGTGGGTTGTGGATGTTCCAGAGCTTTGGGGGCAAGAGGCAGAAGGCAGAATGAGATGCCTGAGGATAAGGAGGCATCGAACCGGGAATGGAATGGGAGCAAGAGAATTTCCACCAGGAGACACTTCCACCTGGGATGGAATCACGGGGCCTGTGCTCGCTGGAGTTTAGAAGGATGAGGGGAGACCCCATTGAAAGTTACCGAATAGTGAAAGGCCTGGATAGAGTTACAGTAGAGTTTATTGTCACGCGTTCGGAGGTACAGTGAAAAGCTTTCGTTGCGTGCTATCCAGTCGGCAGAAAGACTCTATGTGATTACAATCGAGCCATTTACAGTGTACAGATACATGATAAGGGAATAACGTTTCGTGCAAGGTAAAGCCAGCAAAGACCGATCAAGGATAGTCCAAGGGTCACCAATGAGGTAGATAGTAGTTCAGCACTGCTCTCTAGTTGGTGAGAGGACAGTTCAGTTGCCTGATAACAGCTGGGAAGAAACTGTCCCTGGATCTGGAGGTGTGCGTTTCCACACTTCTGTACCTCTTGCCTGACGGGAGAGGGGAGAGGAGGGAGTGACCGGGGTGAGACTGGCCCTTGATGATGCTGCTGGCCTTGCCGAGGCAGCGTGAGGTGTAGGTGGAGTCAATGGAAGGGAGGTTGGTTTGTGCGATGGTCTGGGCTGCGTCCACAATTCGCTGCAATCCGAATTCGAGTGGATGTGGAGAGGATGTTTCCATTAGTGGTGGAGTCTAGAACCAGAGGGCACAGCCTCAGAATTGAAGGACGTTCCTTTAGGAAGAGATGAGGAAGAATTTATTTCGTCAGAGGGTATTGAATCCGTGGAATTCTTTGCCACAGACGGCTGTGGAGACCAAGTCAATTAATATTTTTAAGGCAGAGATAGATAGATTCTTGATTAGTGTGGGTGTCAGCGGTCAAGGGGAGAAGGCAGGAGAATGGGGTTAGGAGGGAGAGATAGATCAGCCATGATTGAATGGCGGAGTAGACCTGATGGGCCGAACGGCCTAATTCTGCTCCTATCACTTATGGTCTTATGAATCGTGTGGGAACACTGCGGCCTCACCAGGTGGGATTTACAGATGGCGGTGGGCCATTTACAGATGGCTTGTGAAGCAGGAGGCAACAGCTACATCATGAGCAAAGCCCAACATATCCAGTGGTGCAAATCTGACCCAGACAGCAGTACAAAGTGAACAGAGCAGCAGAGAGGAGCGGTGATGGAGATGGAGATGGAGGTGGGTGACATCAGTGGGGGTGGCACGCTAGAGCAGTGGGAGAGTCGCTGCCTTACAGCGCCAGAGACCCGGGTACCAACCCCACCACGGGTACTGTCTGTAATATCATTGCACTCTGTAAATGTTCCTACTAACGAGATGCTTCGCAGTTTAGCACATTGTACTCCATCAGCCGCCATCTCACACATTCCTCGAGTCTGACATTATCCCCTGTATCATCCTCACAGCGGTAGAGTTGCTGCCTCACAGCGCCAGAGACCCGGGTTCGATCCCGACTACCGGCGCTGTCTGTACGGAGTTTGTACGTTCTCCCCGTGACCTGCGTGGGTTTTCTTCAAGATCTTCGGATTCCTCCCACACTCCGAAGGCGTACAAGTTTGCAGCTTAATTGGCTTGTTATAATTGTAAAAATAAATGTCACTAGTGTGTGTGGGACAGTGTTAGTGTGTGGAGATCAATGGTCGGTACGGACTCGGTGGGCCGAAGGGCCCGTTGCTTTGCTGCAAATCTTTAAACAAAACTAACAACACACACACAACCCACACACACACACAACCCACACACACACACCCCCCCCACACACACACCCCCCCCACACACACACACCCCCCCACACACACACATCCCCCACACACACACACACCCCCCACACACACACACACCCCACACACACACACACCCCACACACACACACACCCCCCACACACACACACACCCCACACACACACACACACACACCCCCCACACACACACCCCACACACACACACCCCCCACACACACACACACCCCACACACACACACCCCACACACACACACCCCCCCCACACACACACACACACCCCACACACACACACACACACACCCCCCATACACACACACCCCCCACACACACACACACACCCCCCACACACACACACACACCCCCCCCACACATACACAACCCACACACACACACACAACCCCCCCACACACACACACACACACACACACACACACACACAAAACCCACACATACAAAACACACACACACAAACACCCACACACACACTCACACACAACCCACAACCCACACACATACACACACACAACACACACACACACAGACAGAATCAGCATCACTAGTCTTGGACTTAAATTGGCAAAGGAACAAACTGTTTGTTGTTCCTAATTTTTCCTGAAAATAATTAAGAATCGGAGATCGATTTCTGTTAATGACGGGCGGCGGAAAGGCAAAAAAACCACCGTTTTATGGCAAGAAATCTCCTGTAATCTTCTTCCAACTCTACATGGTCAGTGTCACTGCGGGTGCCCGCGGTCCCCTGACCCCCGCGGTCCCCTGACCCCCCGTGGCCATGCCCCACCATGGTGGATGGCAGCACTGGGAGGGTGGTGGTTCAGCTACCACCACCCCATACACACACTTTGTGGCACGCACACTGACACACACATTAGGAGCAGGAGATGGGCACAAAATGCTGGACCAACTCTCTGTAGCATCTCTGGAGGGAAGGAACGGGTGATGTTTTGGGTCGAGACCCTTCTTTAGACAGCTGTGGTAGCGAGCGTGGGTTAAAATGTGGTCGTAGAGTCACAGAGGGGAGCAGTGAGAGAGAGTGTTGCAGAACTCGCGTCAGAGAGAGGAGGACAATGTCTTCAAAGTCGGCATAACTCGAGGAGTGCGGACTTGCTCACTGCAATACCTCTCCTCCTTGCTCATCAAGTATTCTGGAGACACAAGGAACTGCAAATGCTGCAATTTAGTGTAGTTTAGTTTAGAGATACAGCGCGGAAACAGGCCCTTCGGCCCACCGAGTCCGCACCGACCGGCGATCCCCGCACACTCACAATATCCTACGCACACTGGGGACAATATTACATTTATACATTTGTACCAAAGCCAATCAACCTACAAACCTGTACGTCTTTGGAGTGTGGGAGGAAACCGAAGATCTCGGAGAAAACCCACGCAGGTCACGGGGAGAACGTACAAACTCCGTACAGACAGCACCCGTAGTCAGGATTGGAACGGGCTGCCAGAGGAGGTAGATAAGGCAGGGATTATCCCAATGTTTAAGAAACAGTTAGACAGGTACATGGATAGGACAGGTTTGGAGGGATATGGACCAAACACGGGCAGGTGGGACATGTTGGCAGGTGTGAGTTGTATCACTCTATGACTATTACTCTATAGCTGAGACTAATGCAGAGGAGGTCCAAACTGTATGATTCCACATCATGTTTCCACACTATGACTTTATAATGGGAATTTTAAACAAAAGCTGCCTTCTCTATTTTGCATGTGGCGATCAGAGCTGCACATCTCCTCAGCGGTCACTGGGTGGCGCCCATGAGCCAGACTGCAGAGCATGCAGTCAGAGTTAGATCCTTGTAATCAGTTTAGTTTCGGAAGGAACTGCAGATGTTGGTTTAAACCCAAAGTTAGACACAATATGCTGGAGTAACTGCGGGTCAGGCAGCATCTCTGGAGAAAAAGAATAGGTGACGTTTCAGGTCGAGACCCTTCATCATCCTTCTGCAGTTGTACAGGGCCCTAGTGAGACCGCACCTGGAGTACTGTGTGCAGTTTTGGTCTCCAAATTTGAGGAAGGATATTCTTGCTATTGAGGGCGTGCAGCGTAGGTTTACGAGGTTAATTCCCGGAATGGCGGGACTGTCATATGTTGAAAGACTGGAGCGACTAGGCTTGTGCACTGGAATTTAGAAGGATGAGAGGAGATCTTATCAAAACGTATAAGATTATTAAGGGGTTGGACACGTTATAGGCAGGAAACATGTTCCCAATGTTGGGGGAGTCCAGAACCTGGGGCCACAGTTTAAGAATAAGGGGTAGGCCATTTAGAACGGAGATGAGGAAAAACTTTTTCAGTCAGAGAGTTGTGAATCTGTGGAATTCTCTGCCTCAGAAGGCAGTGGAGGCCAATTCTCTGAATGCATTCAAGAGAGAGCTAGATAGAGCTCTTAAGGATAGCGGAGTCAGGGGGTATGGGGAGAAGGCAGGAAGGGGGTACTGATTGAGAATGATCAGCCATGATCACATTGAATGGCGGTGCTGGTTCGAAGGGCCGAATGGCCTCCTCCTGCACCTATTGTCTATTGAGGCTGAATTAGCTCAGACCCGAAACGTCACCCATTCCTTGCCCACACCGAACAACATGTCTCACCTGCCTGCCTTTGGCCCATCTATATCTCTCAATCCCCTTTCTCCTGACTCTCAGTCTGAAGAAGGATCTCGACCCGAAACGTCATCTATTCCTTTTCTCCAGAGATGCTGCCTGACCCGCCGAGTTACTCCAGCATTTTGTGTCTGTCAGTTTAGTTTAGTTTAGTTTAGAAATACAACGCGGAAACAGGCTGTTCGGTCGGGTTCACCGAGTCCACACCGACCAGCGATCCCCGCACATTAACACTGTCCCACACATACTAGGAACAATTTACATTGATACCAAGCCAATTAACCTGCAAACCTGTATGTCTTTGGAGCACCCGGAGAAAAACAAATGCGATCATGGGGAGAACGTACAAACTCCGTACAGACAGCACCCGCAATCAGGATCGAACCCGGGTCTCTGGCGTTATCACAGGTGAACCTACCAGACACCCAGCAGTCTCCATATCCAAAAGCTTATCCCGCATGTCTCCTTCAAAAGTTGCCCCTCTCCCTTTAATGCCATGCCTCTTATCTATCTTCCATGTAGCCCGCTGGGCCTTGCCTATTTAAGTGCCTGTCTAAATGACTCTTTAACACAAACCTTTTATTTGCCACCACCACCAAGTTTGAGAGTTTGAGATACCTCACCCCTCCGGTCGCCATTAAAAGCCCCTTCATCGATGTAAACCTATAGTCTGTTGTTTTTAATGCCCCTGCCCTGGGGAAAGGGCTCGGTGGGCCGAAGGGCCTGTTTCAACACTCTATCTTTAAACTAAACTAAACTGGAACTATGTAAGCGCTAAATATATGAAGGATGCATTTGCATCTGCACTATAAGTTTACATCCTCATGCACAGTGGCACAGCTGGTAGTGCTGCTGCCTCACAGCACCAGAGACCCGGCTTCCATCCTGAACTCAGGTGCTGTCTGTAGTAGGGGTTGCCAACTTCCTCACTCCCACATAAGGGACAAGGTGACGTCACCGCCCCGCGCCCCACGTGACCTCACCCAGCCAGCGGCCACGTGCTCCCGCTCCACCAATGGCGGCCAGGGGGTGGGTTGCTACGCAACCTCCGTAAGGCGGCGCCCGGGCCTACACTGTCCGGGACTACTACGGCCCCATGTCTACAGTGTCCGGGCCAACAGTGTCCAGGCCTACAGTGTCCGGGCCTACAGTGTCCAGGACTACTGCGGCCCCATGTCTACAGTGTCCGGGCCAACAGTGTACAGGCCTACAGTGTCCGGGACTACTGCGGCCCCATGTCTACAGTGTCCGGGCCAACAGTGTACGGGCCTACAGTGTCCAGGCCTACACTGTCCGGGCCTACACTGTCCGGGCCTACACTGTCCGGGCCTACACTGTCCGGGCCTACACTGTCCAGGTCTACTGCGGCCCCATGTCTACAGTGTCCGGGCCTACACTCTCCGGGACTACTGTGGCCCCATGTCTACAGTGTCCGACCCAACAGTGTACGGGCCTACAGTGCCGGGACTACTGCGGCCCCATGTCTACAGTGTCCGGGCCAACAGTGTACGGGCCTACAGTGTCCAGGCCTACACTGTCCGGGCCTACACTGTCCGGGTCTACTGCGGCCCCATGTCTACAGTGTCCGGGCCTACACTGTCCGGGACTACTGTGGCCCCATGTCTACAGTGTCCGGGCCTACACTGTCCGGGACTACTGCGGCCCCATTTCTACAGTGTCCAGGCCTACATTGTCCGGGACTACTGCGGCCCCATGTCTACAGTGTGGGCCAACAGTGTCCGGGCCTACACTGTCCGGGACTACTGCGGCCCCCGGGCTACAGTGTCCGGGCCTACAGTGTCCAGGCCTACAGCACCGTCCGGGCCTAATACGACAAACTAATTTAGCCCAAAATACGGGATGTCCCGGCTAATACAGGACAGTTGGCAACCCCAGTCTGTAGGGATTTTGCACGTTCTGCCTGTGACCTGCGTGGGTTTTCTCCGGTTGCTCCGGTATCCTCCCACACTCCAAAGGCATACATGTTTGTAGGTTAATTGGCATCTGTAACGATTATAAATTGTCCCTAGTGTGTATGATAGTGCTAGTGTACGAGGTGATCGCGGGTCTGCGGGGATCTGATGGGCCGAATGGCCTGCTTCTGCGCTGTATCTCTAAAGTCTAAAGGTAGAATTCAACTTTTTTCCTTAATCCTGAGTTCGTCCAACATTTCCAGGACAGACAGATAAACTAGTAACATACAGGCAGCACGGTGGCTCAGAGGTAGAGCTGCTGCCTCACAGCGCCAGACACCCGGGTTCCATCCTGACCTCGGGTGCCGTCTGTGTGGAGTTTGTACGTTCTCCCCTATGACCGCATGGGTTTTCTCCGGGTGCTCCGGTTTCCTCCCACATCCCAAAGACGTGCCTCTACCTGTGCCTCTTGTTATCTTACATACTTCAGTCAGCCGTACATCTTTTGGCAGTGAAAAAGATTTTCACTGTACCTCGGTACAGACACACAGCGGCCAGCCCCAGGCACTGTTCCCCATGTCATAGAAACATAGAAAATAGGTGCAGGAGGAGGCCATTTGGCCCTTTGAGCCAGCACCGCCATTCATTGTGATCATGGCTGATCATCCACAATCAGTAACCCGTGCCTGCCTTCTCCCCATATCCCTTGATTCCACTAGCCCCTAGAGCTCTATCTAACTCTCTTTTAAATTCATCCAGTGAATTGGCCTCCACTGCCCTCTGTGGCAGAGAATTCCACAAATTCACAACTCTGCGGGTGAAAACGTTTTTTCTCACCTCACTTTTAAATAGCCTCCCCTTTATTCTTAAGACTGTGGCCCCTGGTTCTGGACTCCCCCAACACTGGGAACATTTTTCCTGCATCTAGCTTGTCCAGTCCTTTTATAATTTTATACATTTCTATAAGATCCCCTCTCATCCTTCTAAATTCCAGTGAATACTTTCCTCGTGTGACAGTCCCGCCATCTCGGGGATTAACCTCGTGAACCTACGCTGCACTGCCTCAATAGTAAGGATGTCCTTTCTCAAATTAGGAGACCAAAACTGAGCGCAATCTCATCAGTATCTGTAGCTGGCGATCTCACTGGGCCTTCAAGCACAGAGTCCCAGGCCACACCTATATATAATCTCATCATATTTCCAAGGAAACTTTCAAAACAAAGGTAAACAAATGACAGTGGCAGGGAAATTCAGTATTGTTCCCTTAAACATTAGAAAATGAACTTTGAACATTGGTAAAGGTGCACACTGACACACACACACACACACATGTATAGACACTCACTCACGCACACACACACACACGCATACACCCTTGCACACAAACACCCACACTCATGGATACCCACACTCACACACGCATACACACACATGCAAACACCCATGCACTCAAACACTCACACCCACACTCATGCACACCCACTCACACAGGCATGCACCCACACACCCACACAAACACACGCATGCACACAGCTACACGCACACTTGCGTAAACACACACATGCATCCACACTCACACACACACATACATGCACACACACAGCTACACGCACACTCGCAAACACACACATGCATCCACTCACATACATGCACGCACACATACACGCACTCATACACTCACGCACTCATACACGCACGCACACACGTGCACCCACACACACCCACATAAACACACGCATGCACACAGCAACATACACACTTGTGCAAATACACACAAGCACCCACACTCACACACACATACACGCATACACACATGCACGCACACACACGCATGCACACACCCACACACACTTGCGTGTGCACACACATGCACCCACGCACCCACACACACATACGCGTGCAAACATGCTCGCACACACACACACACACTGGCGCTATTTCGGGCTGGGACCCTTCAGACTTCAGTGTGGAAACATCACCTATCCATGTTCTCCAGAGGTGATGTTTCGGGCCCGGAGTCTGAGAAGGGTCCCGACATTCCCTCCACAGGTGCTGCCTGACCTGCTGAGTAACTCCAGCACTGTGTTCTGCATTATACTGTGGCATCTTGTCATGGGGTAAATGTCATTGCTTCATTCAAGCCATTAACGTAGTACAAATCTGCTTTGGTGCAGGTCCCACCGAACTTGTCACATCGTCTTAAACAGGGTATTCTTTTCACCCCAAATCTACCTCCAGCCCGATCACCAACCTGTGAACCTATGATATTCAATCAGTGTGAAGAATGGTCCCGACCCTAAACGTCACCAATCCAGAGATGTTCTCCTGAGATGTTGCCTGACCTGCTGAGTTACTCCAGCACTTTGTGTCTTCTTTGGTAACCTCAAGTTCCTTTTGTTTAGTTTTGCTCAGTATCACTTCATTCGTAACATTTTGAGAATTCATATAAATTATATTCACGGATATTTAATTTGAGTTTTAGGGATGCAGCAGGGAAAAGGCCCTTCGGCCCATCAAGCCCATGCCGACCATCGATCACCCACTCACACTAGTTCTATGTTATCCCACTCTCTCAGCCACTCCCTACACACCAGGGGCAATTAACCTACCAACCAGCGTATCTTTGGGAAGTGGGAGGAAACCGGAACACCCGGAGGAAACCCACGTGGTCACAGGGAGAACCTGAAAACCCCACACAGACAGAACCCAAGGTCAGGATCGAACCCGGATCTCTGGTGCTGTTAGGCAGCAACTCTACCGCTGCACCACGGAAGTGATTACAAATTTCAGCCACATTGGTTAAGTGTGCCCAATCCCTTAAAAACTATTGTGTAGTTCTCTCTTGTGAGCTAAAATAAAATAGGCCGGCACTGTGGCGAAGCGGTGGAGCAACTGCTTTACAGCGCCAGAGACCCCGGTTCGATCCCGACTACGGGTGCTGTCTGTACGTAGTTTGTACGTTTTCCCCGTGACCTGCGTGGGTTTTCTCCAAGATCTTCGTTTTCCTCCCACACGCCAAAGACATACAGATTTGTAGGTTAATTGGCTTTGGTATAAATGTTAAATGTAGACCATAATGCTCACACAATCTCGGTTTATGGTATGGTAATTGCCAACAGATGTATTTTGAAACTATGGAAATCAGACTCTGCTCCTCAGTTTGAGACTTGGTTAAGAGAATTAATGGGCATCTTACACGTAGAGAGGCTGAGATATGAATTCTCTGGCAACCCTCAGAAGTTCTTCAACATATGGAACCCAGTGCTGCAGCATATTAGGGACAAGTAAAACTATCCCTTCAATGCCTCAGGCTTTTGTACCTTCTTTGAATCCAGCAGTGAAAATACTGAAATATTTGACTTGTAAAAATTACTTTGACTCATGTTTTTGTCACATTGTAGTTATGTTTTTTAAATTATTTATTTTTATTTATTTGTTTGTTTTGGTTTGTTTGTTTTCAGAATTATGTAGGGAAGGGGAGGGATGGGGTTTACTGCTGTTGTTATATGCACTGCAATTAATTAAATTAAAAATGTATTTTAAAAAAATAAAAAATTTAAATGTTAGACGTAAAATTGTTCCTGGTGTGTGTGGGGTAGTATTAATGTGTGGGGATCGCTAATCGGCATGGACTCGGTGGGCAGAATGGGCCTGTTTCCGCGCTGTATCTCAAAACTAAACTAAAAATAAATTTGTCCTAGTGTTCTCCCCAGAATAACAATGTCATATTCTCAAAAGCAGATCTTTCATTAAAATTTGGAAAAAATTATTGTGCAAAGGGGCTTCTGACAGGAATACTGTCATGAGAAACAAATTCTCAATGCATCTCGGGTGAATTACAATCATAAGACTTAATACCGTCTATTAAAAACAAAATAAAATCAACATAAGATTATTTGACATTTGGGCATGCTTATTGAGCATGGGAGGAGTTGGCTGCGCCTAACGGCTGCGGCTCTCTGGCAGTCTGTTGTCTTTTTTTCTTTTTTTTTTGTTTGTGTCGGTGTTGGGATGGTTTTTGTTTCTGTTTTTGGCTGTGTATGTGTGGTGGGGGTGTGGGGTGTGGGGGGGTGGGGTGGGGTGGGGCGGGGGGAAACCTTTCTTTTATTAGGTCTCTTCCCCGGGGCGCAGCTCGCCCGCGGGGCCTTCCATCGCCCGGCGCGGCTCGGCTGCGGGACTTAACATCGCCGGCGCGGCTCAGCCGCGGGACGTTTCAGTGCCCGGTGCGGCTCGGCCGCTGGACTTAACATCGCCCGGTGCGGCCGCGGGACGTTTCAGTGCCCGGTGCGGCTCGGCCGCGGGACGTTTCAGTGCCCGGTGCGGCTCGGCCGCGGGACGTTTCGGTGCCCGGCGCGGCTTGGCCGCTGGACTTAACATCGCTAGCGCGGCTCGGCCGCGGGACGTTTCAGTGCCCGGTGCGGCTCGGCCACTGGATTTAACATCGCCCGGTGCGGCTCGGCCGCGGGACGTTTCGGTGCCCGGTGCGGCTCGGCCGCGGGACGTTTTGGTGCCCGGTGCGGCTCGGCCGCTGGACTTAACATCGCCCGGTGCGGCCGCGGGACGTTTCGGTGCCCGGGGCGGCTCGGCCGTGGGGCCTTCCATCCTCTTGCGGGGGGCTGTGCGTGTCGGTTGCCTCGGTAGGGGTCGAGCTGCCTGTCCGTGGGTGCGGGGGGGGAAGAGAGGGGAAGTTTTGTCCTGTGTTCTTTTCTTTTTTGCTGTGTCTTGTGACTGCTGAAATTTCGTTCGGTGTTGTGCCGAATGACAATAAAGTGTTGTTATGTTATGTTATGTTATGTTGAGTTCTTTGGCACACCAGAAATTATAAATAAGAGGAATGCAGTAAATAAAATTAGTTTTAGATTTCCAAAATGTCTGCAATAAATACATTACAGTGGAGTTAGTACACACTTCTGGACAACACAGTGAATGCTGGGCACTGGATGTGTTGTAGAGCAGAGGAATCTAGGAGGCCAAGTCAGTTGATATTTTTAAGGCAGAGATAGACGAATTCTTGGTTAGAACGGGTGTCAAGGGTTACGGGGAGAAGGCAGGAGAATGGGATGAGGAGATAGAAACATAGAAACATAGAAGGAGGCCATTTGGCCCTTCGAGCCAGCACCGCCATTGATTGTGATCATGGCTGATCATCCATAATCAGTAACCCGTGCCTGCCTTCTCCCCATATCCCTTGATTCCACTAACCCCTAGAGCGCTATCTAACTATCTTTTAAATTCATCCAGTGAATTGGCCTCCACTGCCCTCTGTGGCAGAGAATTCCACAAATTCACAACCCTCTGTGTGAAAAAGTTTTTTCTCGCCTCAGTTTTAAATGGCCTCTCCTTTATTCTTAGACTGTGTGGCCCCTGGTTCTGGTGAGATCAGCCATGATTGAATGGTGGAGTAGAC
The DNA here is from genome assembly GCF_053455715.1 of Rhinoraja longicauda. Taxonomy (NCBI): domain Eukaryota; kingdom Metazoa; phylum Chordata; class Chondrichthyes; order Rajiformes; family Arhynchobatidae; genus Rhinoraja; species Rhinoraja longicauda. The sequence goes on along the minus strand of NC_135987.1, from coordinate 3,409,191 downwards.
TCAAAGGGTCGAATGGCCTTATTCTACTCCTATAACTTGTGAACTTGTGAGTACAGGTTACATAGTTCCTTGAAGGTGGCGTCACAGGTAGATCGGGTGGTCGAAAAGGCTTTTGGCACATTGGCCTTCAACAGTCAATGAGTATAACATAACATATATAACATATAACTACAGCATGGAAACAGGCCTGTCCGGCCCTACCAGTCCACGCCGACCATTCTCCCTGACCTAGTCTCATCTACCTGCACTCAGACCATAACCCTCTAATCCCCTCTTATCCATATACCTATCCAATTTACTCTTAAATAATAAAATCGAGCCAGCCTCCACCACTTCCACCGGAAGCCCATTCCATACAGCCACAACCCTCTGAGTAAAGAAGTTCCCCCTCATGTTACCCCTAAACCTTTGTCCCTCAATTCTGAAGCTATGTCCCCTTGTTGGAATCTTCCCCACTCTCAAAGGGAAAAGCCTACCCACGTCAACTCTGTCCGTCCCTCTCAAAATTTTAAAAACCTCTATCAAGTCCCCCCTCAACCTTCTACGCTCCAAAGAATAAAGACCCAACCTGTTCAACCTCTCTCTGTAGCCTAAGTGCTGAAACCCAGGCAACATTCTAGTAAATCTCCTCTGTACCCTCTCCATTTTGTCGACATCCTTCCTATAATTTGGCGACCAGAACTGCACACCATACTCCAGATTCGGCCTCACCAATGCCCTGTACAATTTCAACATTACATCCCAACTTCTATACTCGATGCTCTGATTTATAAAGGCAAGCATACCAAACGCCTTCTTCACCACCCTATCCTCATGAGATTCCACCTTCAGGGAACAATGCACAGTTATTCCCAGATCCCTCTTTTCCATTGCATTCCTCAATTCCCTACCATTTACCCTGTACGTCCTATTTTGATTTGTCCTACCAAAATGCAGCACCTCACACTTATAGAAGTTGGGAGGTCATGTTGCAGTTGTATAAGATGTTGGTGAGGCCACATTTAGAATATTGTGTTCAGTTCAGGGCACCATGTTATAGGAAAGATGTTGTCAAGTTGGAAAGGGTGCAGAGAAGATTTACAAGGATGTTGCCAGGATTTGACAGTCTGAGCTCTAGGGAGAGGTTGAGCAGGCTAGAACTCCATTCCTTGGAGATGAATGGGTTAATATACGATGAGCATGTTAACCCATTGGCACTGGGCCTGTACTCGTTGGAGTTTAAAAGGATGAGATTGGATTTCATAGAAACTCACCGAAAAAGGAAAGGCCTGGTTAGAGTGGATGTGGAGAGGATGTTTCCATGTGGAGAGTCTAGGACCAGAGGGCACAGCCTCAGAATTACAGAACATACCTTTAGAATGGAGGAGAGGAGGAATTTCTTTAACCAGAGGGTGGTGAATCTGTGGAATTCATTGCCACAGACGGCTGTAAAGGCAAAGTCATTGGGTATTTTTAAGGCGGAGATTGACGGATTCTTGATTAGTGCGGGTGTCAGAGGTGAAGGGAGAAGGCAGGAGAATGGGGTTGGGAGGGAAAGATAGGTCAGCCGTGATGGAATGGCGGAGTTGATGGGCCGAATGGACTTAGGAACATGAACGTGTTCAGCATGGGCCTTGTGGGCAGACAGGCCTGTTTCCATGATGTATCACGAAACATAAACAGACATGCAATGCCTGGCATCTTAACTTCCATGGCAAGCTGAACAAGATTTATAGTTATAGTTTTAGATATACATCGCGGAAACAGGCCATTCAGCCCATTGAGTGTACGCCGACCAGAAAACCCCGCACACTAACACTATTAAACACACAAGGGACAATTTGCAATTAAGCTACAAATCTGTACATCTTTGAAGTGTGGGAGGAAACCAGGGATCCCGGAGAAAACCCACGCAGTCACGGAGAGAAAGTACAAACTCCGTACAGACAGCACCCGTAGTCGGGATCGAACCGGGTCTCTGGCGCTGCATTCGCTGTAAGGCAGCAACTCTACCGCTGCGCCACCGTGACCGCCTATATCTCTAAACTAAACTGTACAACTGAAGGGTCTCGACCCGAAACGTCACCCATTCCTTCTCTCCAGAGATGCTGCCTGTCCCGCTGAGTTACTCCAGCATTTTGTATTGGCTATCTTCAAACTATACAACGTTCAGCTGTCTATAGGTAAAAAAGGACGCAGAGTGAATGTGTGTGTTTGTTTTTCTAAGTAAGGCTCGAACATGGCTTGAAGAGGTAGAAAAATATTCCTGCAAATATTATTTTGAGAAAAAGAGAAGTCTTGGGTCAACGCTGTGGTAAAAGCCAGCTTCTTCCAACTTCGAACCATAGCTAAATTCAAACCTTTCTTCCAATTCGACGACACAGAAAAAATAATTCACGCTTTCATTTCCTCCCGCCTAGACTACTGCAACTCCCTATACACTGGGATCAGCCAATCTTCCCTGTCCCGCCTGCAACTGGTCCAAAACGCCGCAGCGAGACTCCTGACGGGTACCCGTAAAAGGGACCACATCACCCCGATTCTGGCCTCTCTCCACTGGCTCCCTGTACGGTACAGAATCAACTTCAAGCTCCTCCTATTCACATATAAAGCCCTAAATGGACACTCCCCCCACTACATCAAAAATCTTCTAACCCCCCTCTCTAACTCCTGGTCCCTCAGATCGGCCGACTTGGGGCTACTCACTATCCTGCGGTCTAGGCTTAAACTCAGGGGTGACCGCGCTTTTGCGGTTGCAGCTCCTAGACTGTGGAACAGCATCCCTCTCCCCATCAGAACTGCCCCCTCCATCGACTCCTTTAAGTCCAGGCTCAAAACCTATTTCTACTCCCTAGCGTTTGAGGCTCATTGAGGAGGCGCTGTGAACTGTTTGCGTGCTACTGTATGTTTTCATTTTTTTTCTATTGGAACCTAATCAGATGTACAGCACTTTGGTCAACGTGGGTTGTTTTTAAATGTGCTATACAAATAAAATTGACTTGACTTGACTTGACCTGTGAAGTTAAAAGGCTGTAGTTTCAGGGGTGGGGGAGGGAGGGAGGGCTTTGGCCTTTACCTGATGGTCAGATGCCAAGTTCATTTGATATGGGTGCGCCTTGCCATTCGCGTTCGTCATGGGTGACCAAACTCTGGAGTCAGACCTAGAAAAGGAGAACGGAAAAAAAGGTTTAATCAACCTTTTGTAAAAGGGCAGCACGGTGGCGCAGCGGCAGAGTTACTGCCTTCGGGTTTTCTCCGAGATCTTCTGTTTCCTCCCACACAGGTTTGCAGGTTAATTAGAAACATAGACATAGAAAATAGGTACAGGAGGAGGCCATTCAGCCCGTCGAGCCAGCACCGCCATTCATTGTGATCATGGCTGATCATCCACAATCAATAACCCGTGCCTGCCTTCTCCCCATATCCCTCGATTCCACTAGCCCCTAGAGCTCTATCTAACTCTCACTTAAATCCATCCAGAGAATTGGCCTCCACTGCCCACTGTGGCAGAGAATTGCACAAATTCACAACTCTCTGGGTGAAAAAGTTCCTTCTCACCTCAGTTTTAAATGGCCTCCCCTTTCTTCTAAGACTGTGGCCCCTGGTTCTGGACTCGTCCAACATTGGGAACATTTTTCCTGCATCTAGCTTGTCCAGCCCTTTTATAATTTTATATGTTTCTATAAGATCCCCTCTCATCCTTCTAAACTCCAGTGAATACATTGGCTTTGGTATAAATGTAAAATTGTCCCTAGTGTGTGTAGGGTAGTGTTAGTGTGTGGGGATCGCTGGCCGGCGTGGGCTCGGTGGGCCGAAGGGCTTTTTTCTGTGCTGCATCTCTAAACTAAACTAAACTAAAGTAAAAGAGGGCGGCACAGTGGTGCAGCGGGTAGAGCTGCTGCCTCACAACTGCTCACAGTGAAGAAGACTGCAAAAAGTGGTGAACACTGCCCGGTCCATCACAGGTACTGACCTCCCCACCATCAAAGGGCTCGAGAGGATGCTTCACAAAAGCAGCCAGCATCATCAGAGACCCACACCACCCTGGCCACACTCTCTTTTCACCCCTGCCATCGGGAAGAAGGTACAGGAGCCTGAAAACTGTAACGTCCATGTTCAGGATCAGCCTCTTACCTACAGCCATCAGGCTATTAAACACTACAACCTCCAAATAAGCTCTGAACCATATAGACTTGGGAGCATTATTTGTGTCTTTGCACTATTATTGCTTATGTAGCTATATACAATATATACACATACACACACACACATATATACATACACACATGTGGGTGGGTGTGTGTGTGTGAACGTGTGTGTTAATATAGGGTGGTGAACCTGTGGAATTCTTTGCCTCAGAAGGATGTGGAGGCCAAGTTAAATGATATTTTTAAGGCAGAGATAGTTAGATTCTTGATTAGTGCGGGTGTCAGGGGTTATGGGGAGAAGGCAGGAGAGTGGGGTTGAGAGGGAGAGATAGATCAGCCATGATTGCACGGCAGAGTAGACTTGATGGGCCAAATAGACAATGGGTGCAGGAGTAGGCCATTCAGCCCTTCGAGCCAGCACCGCCACTCAATGTGATCATGGCTGATCATTCACAATCAGTACCCCTATCCTGCCTTGTCCCCATACCCCCTGACCTATGGCCTAATTTTCTCCTGGCATATGATCTTATATACGCACACACACACAGTGCTGCCCTAGGCCTGTTGCTCCTAGGCCTGGCCAAGCTGGCCATTTGAGAGTCACGGGCTGCCCCTTTTCCAGGTTACGCCGTGCCCAGGTGTCCCTTGAGAAGGACCACTCAGTGCCCACGGGCACCATGGAGGTGTTCTGGGACCGCTGGGCATCCTAGACCAGGATTATCACATAGTCATTTGTGGGCCAAAGGGCCTGTTTCCACGCTGTGTTTTTAAAAGAAAATCTAAAATTAGGGGCGGCACGGTGGCGCAGCGGTAGAGTTGCTGCCTCACAGCGCCAGAGTCCCGGGTTCGATCCTGACTACGGGTGCTGTCTGTATGGAGTTTGTACGTTCTCCCAGTGATCTGTGTGGGTTTTCTCCGAGATCTTCAGTTTCCTCCCACACTCCAAAGACATACTGGTTTGTAGGTTAATTGGCTTGGCATAAGTGTAAATTGTCCCTAGTGTGTGTAGGATAGTGTTAATGTGCGGGGATCGCTGGTCGGTGCGGACTCGGTGGGCTGAAGGGCCTGTCGCTGCTCTGTACCTCTAAACTAAACTAATTTGTTGGTTAGTAGTAATAATGCTTGGCAATGTTGTATTTATGGAGTATTATGGTGTTCAGTTATTGTTTGTTGTGAAAAAAATTTTTTTTAATTGAACTGTGGTTCTGACAGAATTCATTCAAAACTTGCAGGAATTAATTTTGGTAAAAGATTGCTCTTCCATCAAAGCAAGCAATAAAAGTGCCTCTCACAATCAACACCCTCACAAACTCGTACAGCTGGGTCAAGGGATACCAGATCTGAAGAAATCCGACCATATCCATCCGTGAGGCCTGAATTGTAGTAGCTCCTCTGGGATAAGGGTCCAGGAAGTTGCTTTGCAAGTTTCCAGCTTGACTCAATGCCTGAAGTACATTAAACCAGTCGAAAGAATGGTCTACAAAATGCAGGGATGACCCAGAGGAACGATAACAACAAACGATCCCACGGCATTCTTCCATGAGCAGTTATCCCTCAACCAAAGATGCTGGAGTAACTCAGAGGGTCAGGCAGCATCTCGGGAGAAAAGCTTTTTGTGCCTGTCTTCGGTTTAAACCAGCATCTGCAGTTCCTGCCTGCACATTTGGGGTCGAGAACCTTCTTCAGACTGACTTGAGTCTTGAGTCTGACTTGGGTCTGAAGAAAGGTGGGTGGCACGATGTCGCAGCGGTAGAGTTGCTGCCTTACAGCGCCAGAGATCCGGATTCGATCCTGACTATGGGTGCTTCCTGTACAGAGTTTGTACGTTCTCCCCGCGACCTGCGTGGATTTTCCTCCGGGTGCTCCGGTTTCCTCCCACACTCCAAAGACGCACAGATTTCTAGGCTAATTTGTTTGGTAAAATTATAAATTGTCCGTAGTGTGTGTAGGATAGTGTTAGTGTGCGGGGATTGCTTTTCGGCATGGACTTGGTGGGCAGAAGGGCCTGTTTCTAGACAGTATCTCCAAACTAAACTAAACTAAACTAAAACTAAAGGACGCCAACCCAAAATATCACACCTCCTTTTCTGTAGAGATGCTGCCTGACCCCACTGAGTTACTCCAGTGGTTTGTGTCTATCTTCGGTATAAACCAGCATCTGCAGTTCCTTCCTACACCTATAAGATTGTAACTAGACTATCTGACTCTAATACTCCGTGCCAAGTCCGATAAAGGCAACAAAGACACAAAATGCTGGGGTAACTCAGCGGGTCAGGCAGCATCTCTGGAGAGAAGGAATGGGTGATGTTTCAGGTTGAGAGCCTTCTTCAGGCAAAAAGAAGTCTTCAATCTGAAGAAGGGTCTCGACCCGAAACGTCACCCATTCCTTCTCTCCAGAGATGCTGCCTGTCCCGCTGAGTTACTCCAGGACTTTGTGATCTATCTTCAATTTAAACCAGCATCTGTAGTTCCTTCCCTCACACACCGATAAGGGCAAGCATACCTTTCGCCTTCTTTACCACTCTGTCTACTTGCCTTGCAACATTCAGGGAGCTATGGACTCCGAGTCCAAGATCCATGGAAAACAAGCAAAAATTCCCAAATGAATTGGGATTTACCAGGGATTAAGAGGAGAGGGACACAGATCTACTTGGACTGGTAGACACATCAGTCTGAAGAAGGGTCTCGACCTGAAACGTCACCCATTCCTTCTCTCCAGAGATGCTGCCTGACCTGCTGAGTTACTCCAGCATTTTGTGTCTACTTGGACCGCTCTCCCAAAACAGCTGCCAGCAACACAGTGGGCTGAATAGACTCCCTCAGTATCCCAAAGGGGATAATTCCCAATCCTTAGAGAAGTATAGTGTAGGTGGTCTTATCCCTGCACATTATCCCTCAACCAACATTGCTATCCAACGCATCCCAAGTAGGCTTTAGGGACATTACTTACATCCCACTCATGTTTATGTGCATGCCTCTTGTGTGACCTGATACTCAGTCAATTCCCCTTTGATGGGACCATGACGATCTTTCAAATTGACTGGTCCCAGGGAAATATTATCCCTGTCGATGACACATGAGAGAGGAAGTGGACACACAGGAACAAAATGGAAAGCAATTAAACCACCCAACCCACTTGACTTCTGCATGTGGGTGAAAACCCAGACAGTTAGTCACAGGGAGAACATGCAAACTGCATAATGTGGAGTGCTCGGCAGTAATGTGCAGTCTCGAGGGTGGCACAGTTGGTGGAGCCGCTGCCTCACGGCGCCAGAAACACCGGTCCAATCCTGACCTCGGGTGGCGTCACCCATTCCTTCTCCCCTGAGATGCTGCCTGAGTATAGGAGCAAAGAGGTCCTTCTACAGTTGTACAGGGCCCTAGTGAGACCGCACCTGGAGTACTGTGTGCAGTTTTGGTCTCCAAATTTGAGGAAGGATATTCTTGCTATTGAGGGTGTGCAGCGTAGGTTTACTAGGTTAATTCCCAGAATGGCGGGACTGTCATATGTTGAAAGACTAGAGCGACTAGGCTTGTATACACTGGAATTTAGAAGGATGTGAGGGGATCTTATCGAAACATATAAGATTATTAAGGGGTTGGACATGTTAGAGGCAGGAAACATGTTCCCAATGTTGGGGGAGTCGAGAACCAGGGGCCACAGTTTAAGAATAAGGGGTAGGCCATTTAGAACAGAGATAAGGAAAAACTTTTTTAGTCAGAGAGTTGTGAATCTGTGGAATTCTCTGCCTCAGAGGGCAGTGGAGGCCAATTCTCTGAATACATTCAAGAGAGAGCTACATAGAGCTCTTAAGGATAGCGGAGTCAGGGGGTATGGGCAGAAAGCAGGAACGGGGTACTGATTGAGAATGATCAGCCATGATCACATTGAATGGCGGTGCTGGCTCGAAGGGCCGAATGGCCTACTCCTGCACCTATTGTCTATTGCTCCAGCAATTTTGATATCAACAAGCATCTGCAGTTCATTTTTATTTAATGATAGAGTTTCTACTTAATAGTAGAGTTTCGTTTAGAGTTCCAGCATGGAAACAGGCCCTTCGGCCCACCGAGTCCACACCGACCATCGATTACCCATTTTAACACTGGTTCTATGTTCTCCCACTTTCACATCCACTCCTGACAGACTAGGGGCAATTTTACACAGGTCGATTTGGATGGGCCGAATGTCCCAGTTCTGCTCCTGGTACTTATCAATGTATGAAGTTTCTGCAAAGGGAAGTGACAGCAGAGAAGGGAAAGTGTGTGGTTCTGATCTATAGACAGGCTCATCAGCTTTAGCTTTAACACACCAGGTTGGGTATTTTTGAACAGTGATGTCACATAAAATGTTGAAATACATGTTAATGTTAAAATGTATATGTACATGTTTATGTTAAAATGCATTTTGTGTGTTCTATTGCTGTTTATTGGTGTGACTGTATGGCAAATGAAATTCCTCATATGTTGGAAAACATACTTGGCTAATAAAGTATGATTATGATTATGATCATGATAATAGACAACAGGTGCAAGAGTAGGCCATTCGGCCCTTCGAGCCAGCACCACCATTCAATGTGATCATGGCTGATCATTCTCAATCAGTACCCCGTTCCTACCTTCTCCCCATACCCCCTGACTCCGCTATCCTTAAGAGCTCTCTCTAGCTCTCTCTTGAAAGCATTCAGAGAATTGGCCTCCACTGCCTTCTGAGGCAGTGAATTCCACAGATTTACAACTCTCTGACTGAAAAAGTTTTTCCTCATCTCCGTTCTAAATGGCCTACCCCTTATTCTTAAACTGTGGCCCCTGGTTCTGGACTCCCCCAACATTGGGAACATGTTTCCTGCCTCTAACCCCTTTCCTGTCCAACCCCTTAATAATCTTATATGTTTCGATAAGATCCCCTCTCATCCTTCTAAATTCCAGTGTATACAAGCCTAGCCGCTCCGGTCTTTCAACATATGATAGTCCCGCCACTCCGGGAATTAACCTAGTAAACCTTAATAGCAAGAATATTCATCTTCAAATTTGGAGACCAAAACTGCACACAGTACTCCAGGTGCGGTCTCACTAGGGCCCTGTACAACTGCAGAAGGACCTCTTTGCTCCTATACTCAACTCCTCTTGTTATGAAGGCCAACATTCCATTGGCTTTCTTCACTGCCTGCTGTACCTGCATGCTTCCTTTCAGTGACTGATGCACTAGGATACCCAGATCTCGTTGTACGTCCCATTTTCTTAACTCGACACCATTCAGATAATAATCTGCCTTCCTATTCTTACCACCAAAGTGGATAACCTCACACTTATCCACATTAAACTGCATCTGCCATGCATCCGCCCACTCACACAATCTGTCCAAGTCACCCTGCAACCTCATAGCATCTTCCTCACAGTTCACACTACCACCCAGCTTTGTATCATCTGCAAATTTGCTAATGTTACTTTTAATCTCTTCATCCAAGTCATTAATGTATATTGTAAATAGCTGCGGTCCCAGCACCGAGCCTTGCGGTACCCCACTAGTCACTGCCTGCCATTCTGAAAGGGACCCATTTATCCCCACTCTTTGCTTTCTGTCTGTCAACCAATTTTCTATCCATGTCAGTACCCTACCCCCAATACCATGTGCTCTAATTTTGCCCACTAATCTCCTATGTGGGACCTTGTCGAATGTGCCAGGGACACTATCAATTCCAAGGAATATCAAAGTTGCTGTGAACCCACTTGTGACTCTTTTAGTTTAGTTTAGTTTAGAGATACAGTGCGGAAACAGGCCCTTCGACCCACCGAGTCCGTGCCGACCAGCGATCCCCGCACACTCGCGCTATCCTACACACCAGGGATAATTTACTATTTTTACCGAAGCCAATTAACCTACAATCCTGCACGTCTTTGGAGTGTGGGAGGAAACCGGAGCACCCGGTGAAAGCCCACACAGCTCACGGGGAGAACGTACAAACTCTGTACAGACAGCACCCGATGTCAGGATTGAACCCGGGTCTCTGGCGCTCTGAGACAGCAACTCTACCGCTGCGCCACCGTGCTGCCCCTCTTTGGTTCCAAAACCGAGTGTTGGTCAGGAAAGCAGTCATTTTTAAAAACCCCAGTTTGAGTTACAGTTTGCTCCCTGAACTTGCAGCTTAAAAATAGATCAGATCGAGTGAATGATTCCCATTCCTTCTCTCCTGAGATGCTGCCTGACCTGCTGAGTTACTCCAGCATTCTGTGAATAATGAATGATTCAGATGGCTCAGTTAAGAAAATCACAAAGATTAGTTAAACCTGTGTATGCAGGTTAACACTTTGCATCCGTACACAGAGTGATCGGGGGGGCACGGTGGTGCAGCGGTAGAGTTGCTGCCTCACAGCGCCAGAGACCCGGGTTCCATCCTGACTACGGATACTGTCTGTACGGAGTTTGTACGTTCTCCCTGTGACCGCGTGGGTTTTCTCCGAGATCTTCAGTTTCCTCCTGCACTCCAAAGACGTGCAGGTTTGTAGGTTAATTGGCTTTGTATAAATGTAAAAATGTCCCTAGTGTTGTGTAGGACAGTGTTAATGTGCGGGGATCGCTGATCGGCGCGGACTCGGTGGACCGAAGGGCCTGTTTACACGCTGTATCACTAAACTAAATGAGTTAACCTTGAGTTTGTGCGGGTTACAAATGGCATCTGTACACTGAGTGATCAGAAAATAAATCCCTTAAATGGGAACAAGCTGGGAACGGTGGATCAATAATGCAGCCAGAGGGCATGTCTGTATATGGTCATCTCTATTGTTAGCCCATTCCCCAGAGCGTGCCTGTGAAACATAGACAACACTGCTTTACCCAGAATCATCACCAACAATAGGACACACAGCACGCATCTGCTCACAGACTTGGGCAGAGTTTGGCATCAGATTCTTTGCATGCCATTCGGATTACAGACGCGCTCATGAGAAGATGCAGGAGAAAGCTTTACCCCCGAGGCCAAAACACTCTGGGGTCAGGAGGTGTGTTATCTTGGCGCTGGCTCATCGTCCTCTTTGTGTGCCGAGATGCGGAGAAAACCGTTCGTTTTGCGTGCTAGCCAAGCGGCCTATCAGGGGAATCCACCGCGCTGGCCTCTGTTTAGTTTAGTTTAGAGATACAGTGCGGAAACAGGCTCTTCGGCCCACTGGGTCCGCGCCGACCAGCGATCCCCGCACATTAACACTATCCTACACACACTAGGGACAATTTTTACATTTGCCCAAGCCAAATAACATACAAACCTGCACGTCTTTGGAGTGTGGGAGGAAACCGAAGATCTCGGAGAAAACCCACGCAGATCACGGGGAGAACGTACAAACTCCGTACAGACAGCGCCCGTAGTCAGGATCGAACCCGGCTGTAGGCCCGGACACTGTAGGCCCGGACACTGTAGGTCCGGGGGCCGATGTAGGTCCGGACACTGTAGGCCCGGGCAGTGTACGCCCGAACACTGTAGGCCCGGACAGTGTAGGCCCGGACAGTGTAGGCCCAGACACTGTAGGCCCGGGGGCCGATGTAGGTCCGGACACTGTAAGCCCGGACACTGTAGGCCCGGTCACTGTAGGCCCGGACAATGTAGGCCCGGGGGCCGATGTAAGTCCGGACAGTGTAGGCGCTGAGGCCCGGGTGCCGCCTAACGGAGGTTGCCTAGCAACCCGCCTCCCGGCCCGGGCGGCCGCCATTGATGCAGGGGGAGCACGTGGCCGCTGGCTGGGTGAGGTCACGTGGGGCGCGGGTCGGTGACGTCACCTTTTGTCCCTTATTTGGGAGTGAGGAAGTTGGCAACCCCTACTCCTGCAGAAGCCTGGGGCTCGCCTGGATCGGACTACACTCCACAAGACCCAGAGAGCAGACTGGACTTTGAAAATGGTTCCAAAACCTGGGGATTTTTGCATGCAGTCTCAGTGGACTATTTCCGTACACTTTGCTAATCGGGGATTGTGTTTAGGTATGGCAATACGTCACTGAAATCCAGAAAAGGAATTTCCCTGTGCATTGCACATGTGCCAATAAAGCACTATCAACCATTGAGCACAATACCATGCCAAAGTACTACGGCTGCTGTCTGTACGGGGTTTGCACGTTCTCCCCGTGACCTGCGTGGGTTTTCTCGGGGAGCTCCAGTTTCCTCCCACACTCCAAAGACGTGCAGGTTTGTAGGTTAATTGGCTTTGGTAAAAAGTGTAAATTGTCCCCAGTGTGTAGGATAGTGCAAGTGTACGGTGATCACTGATCGGCGATCGGTGGGCCCAAGAGTCTGTTCCAAGCTGAATCCCTAAAGGCTAAAGTTACCAAACCAAGCTGTGATCCCCATAGGATGCCTTGCATGGTGCGTCTACAGAAATTACTAAAACTCATGCCAAATTTCCTTAGTCTTATGAGCAAGTAGAGGCCTTGATGAGCTTTCCTGACGATCGTGTCAATATAATTGGACCAGGATAAGTTGTTGGAGTCATACAGCCTTCGGCCCAACTTGCCCACGCTGACCAACATGTCCCATCTACACTAGTCCCACCTGCTGGCGTTTGGGCCCAATCCCTTTAAACCTACCCTATCCATGTACCGATCTAAATGTTTCTTAAACATTGTGATAGTCTCTGCCTCAACTACCTCCATACAATCGTTCCACACACCCACCACACTTTGTGTACAAAAAGTTACCCTTTAGGTTCCTATTAAATCTTTCCGCCCTTCACCTTAAACCCATGTTAATTCTCCTACTCTGGGCAAAAGACTCATTTACCCGATCTATTCCGCTCATGATTTTGTACACCTCTATCCTCATCGTCCTGCGCTCCAAGGAATAATGTCCGAGCCTGCCCAACGTTTCTCTATAGCTCAGGCCCTCGAGTCCTGGCAACATCCTTGTAAATCTTCTCTACACCATTTCCAGCTTGACAACATCTTTCCTATAACATGGTGCCCAAAACTGGTCACAATCCTCACCAATTTGTGGCCTCACCAATGTCTTATATAACCTCCAAACATCTATACTCAATGCTCAATTATTGTAATTATTTAGGCTGAGGAACTTGAATCTCACAACCATCTGCACTTCAGTACTGTAGATGCTACTAGAGGTCACAAAATGCTGGAGTAACTCAGCGTGTCCGGCAGCATCTCAGGAGATAAGGAACGGGTGACATTTCGGCTACTAGGGGTGTGAACTACACCCAACCTTCTGAAGTCGATCACCAACAGGGTTGCCAACTTCCTCACTCCAAAATAAGGGACAAAGGGTGACGTCTCCGCCCTATGTGGCCTCACCCAGCCAGTGGCCACGTGCTCCCGCTCCACCTATGGCGGCCGCCCGGGCCAGGAGGCAGGTTGCTATGCAACCTCCGTTAGGCGGCGCCCGGGCCTACACTGTCCGGGACTACAGCGGCCCCCGGGCTACAGTGTCCGGGCCTAATACAGGACAAGGGCAATCCCGAATGGGACAAACCAATTTAGCCCAAAATACGGGATGTCCCGGCTAATACGGGACAGTTGGCAACCCTCATCACCAGCTCCTTTGCCCAGCTGACAGACAGAGAGAAGTTTATGTCTTGCACCACATTACTCAGCTCTCTATCTCCTTCAATGGACACAAAGTGCTGGAGTAATTCAGCGGGTCTGGCAGCATCTCTGGAGAACATGGAATGGTGACGTTTCCTGTCGAGATACAGTGTGTAAACAGGCCCTTCGGCCCACCGAGTCCATGCCGACCAGCGATCCCCGCACACTGACACTGTGTTACTCACACTGGGGACAACTTACGATTATACTGAAGCCGATTTAACTGCAAACCTTCATATCTTTTATGAAGATATAAAAGATATATATCTTTTACTGCGGCACGGTGGCGCAGCGGTAGAGTTTCTGCCTTACAGCGAATGCAGCGCCAGAGACTCAGGTTCGATCCTGACTACGGGTGCTGTCTGTACGGAGTTTGTACGTTCTCCCCGTGACCCTCGTGGGTTTTCTCCGAGATCTTCGGTTTCCTCCCACACTCCAATGACGTACAGGTTTGTAGGTTAATAGGCTGGGCAAATGTAAAAATTCCCCATAGGGTGTGTAGGATAGTGTTAATGTGCGGGGATCGCTGGGCGGCGCGGACTCGGTGGGCCGAAGGGCCTGTTTCCGCGCTGTATCTCTAAATCTAAATCTAAATCTTTTGAGAGTGGGGGGAAACCAGGGCACCCGGAGAAAACACACGCGGTCACGGGGGGAACGTACAAACTCCGTACAGACAGCGCCCGTAGTCAGGATCAAACCCGGGTCTCTGACGCAGTGAGGCAGCAACTCTATCGCTGTGCTGCCCAAGTGGAGAACATGGATGGGTGACATTTTGGGCCGGGATCGTTCCTCAGACCGATCTGTGGTTCCCGGAGGGCCGCTGAGAAGCCGAGGCCGGAGCCTTAATGGCCCCAGGGTCTGCGGGGCCCGCGGCTGGGGCCAGGGTCGGCGCCACAGAGGCGTGCGGAGAGTGCCCGGCGGCAATAGTGGAGAGGGCGGCGCGGCGGTCGATGATAGCGCCGACCGACGGACACATGGAAGTGAGGAAGCCGCTGCCGGGGGAAGGAACAGAGGAGGACCCAGCGTGGGGGGACCGGCCGTGAAGGGGGGGTGGGGGCGGGGGGGGAACAATGGACAATGGGGACCCGGTGTGGAGGGAGGGGGGGAACAAAGGAGGACCCGGCCTGGGGGGACCGCTGGGAGGGAGGGGGGGGAGAACAAAGGGGGACCGCCGGGAGGGAGGGGGTGGGAGAACAAAGGGGGACCGCCGGGAGGGAGGGGGGGGGAGAACAAAGGGGGACCGCCGGGAGGGAGGGGGGGGGGAGAACAAAGGGGGACCGCCGGGAGGGAGGGGGGGGGGGAGAACAAAGGGGGACCGCCGGGAGGGAGGGGGGGGGGAGAACAAAGGGGGACCGCCGGGAGGGAGGGGGGGGAGAACAAAGGGGGTACTTGGCGCGGGGATACTTTGCAACTTTGTCGGCGCCCTTTATGGGTGACTATTTGCATACCCTGGGTATTTTTAGTTTAGTTTAGTTTAGAGATACAGCGCGGAAACGGGCCCTTCGGCCCACCGGGTCCGTGTTGACCAGAGATCCCCGCACATTAACCCCATCCTACACCCACTAGGGACAATTTTTACATTTACCAAGCCAATTAACCTACAAACCTGTACGGCTTTGGACTGTGGGAGGAAACCGGGGCACCCGGAGAAAACCCACGCAGGTCACGGGGAGAACGTACAAACTCTGTACAAACAGCGCCCGTAGTCGGGGTGGAACCCGGGTCTCCGGCGCTGCATTCGCTGTAAGGTGGCAACTCTACCGCTGTGCCACCGTGACTGCCCTATGCAAGCAAAGGATTTCTCTGTTACTTGTCACATGTGAAAACAAATGTCCATTCATTCCTTGTTTCTATGGTATGAATTGCCTGGATAAGGCAAAAAACAGATTTGGGTTGTGTCTCAGTACACGTGTTAATAACAAACCAAGCCGATAGCAAGTGGGGAGACTGCAGACTTTGACACCATTCTCATCAGATAACATCATGTATACTTTCATAAGTAAGCAGAGAGCATTACTCGAGGCACAATAATCAGTAACCAGACACAGGTTTCAGTTGATGTGGAAAAGAATCGGGTCTGAACAGGGGAAGAGTTTGTCTTTTCTGCAACAGGTGGGCGTTATCTATTCTGCCATTCAATCATGGCCGATCTATCTCTCCCTCCTGACCCCATTCTCCTGCCTTCTCCCCATAACCTCTGACACCCGTACTAATCAAGATTCTATCCATCTCTGCCTTAAAAATATCCACTGACTTGGCCTCCTGAGCCTCTGCGGCAAAGAATTCCACAGATTCACCACCCTCTGACTAAAGAAATTTCTCCTCATCTTCTACCTAAAAGAACGTCCTTTAATTCTGAGGCTGTGACCTCTGGTCCGAGACTCTCCCATCAGTGGAAACATCCTCTCCACGTCCACTCTATCCGAGCCTTTCACTATTCTGTACGTTTCAATGAGGTCCCCCCTCATTCTTCTAAACTCCAGCGAGTACAGGCCGACAAACGCTCATCATAAGTTAACCTACTCATTCCTGGCATCATTCTTGGAAACCTCCTCTGGACCCTCTCCAGAGCCAGCACATCCTTCCTCAGATATTTTGTGGTCAAAAAGGCTTTTGGCACTTTGGCCTTCATCAGTCAGAGTATTGAGTATAGAAGTAGGGAGGTCCTGTTGCAGTTGGTGAGACCGCATTTAGAATATTGTGTTCAGTTCTGGGCACCATGTTATAGGAAATATATTGTCAAGCTTGAAAGGGTTCAGAAACGATTTGCGAGGATGTTGCCAGGACTAGAGGGTGTCAGCTACAGGGAGAGGTTGAGTAGGCTGGGACTCTATTCCATGGAGCGCAGGAGGATGAGGGGGAAACTTATAGAGGTGTACAAAATCATGAGATGAATAGATCGGGTAGACGCACAGAGTCTTTTATCTAGAGTAGGGGAATCGAGGACCAGAGGACATAGGTTCAAGGTGAGTGGGAAAAGATTTAATAGGAATCGGAGGGGTATCTTTTTCACACAGAGGGTGGTGGGTGTATGGAACAAGCTGCCAGATGAGGTAGCTGAGGCTCGGACTATCCCATCGCTTAAGAAACAGTTGGACAGGTACATGGATAGGACAGGTTTGGAGGGTTATGGACTAAGTGCAGGCAAGTGGGACTACTAGGGTAGCTGGGACATATTGGCCGGTGTGGGCAAGTTGGGCCGAAGGGCCTGTTTCCACTCTGTATCACTCTATGACTCTATATGGTGCACAAAATTGCTCACAATAAAGTCTCAGGAGTGGGACTTGATCTCACCACTACAGGGAGGTGAGTATTGATTGTGGGATTGCTTGATGGTCAGAACTAGCTTTCATCAATTCCTGCCTCTCAGATTACTCATCATTCATTAAGGTATTTATTCACAAAATGCTGGAGTAACTCAGCAGGTCAGGCAGCATCTCAGGAGAGAAGGAATGGGCGACGTTTCGGGTCGAGACCCTTCTTCAGACTGATGTCAGGGGGGGCGGGACAAAGGAAGGATATAGGTGGAGACAGGAAGATAGAGGGAGATCTGGGAAGGAGGAGGGGAAGGGAGGGACAGAGGAACTATCTAAAGTTGGAGAAGTCGATTCATTAGAAATGTAAGAAGGTTTTTATAGTGTTGGAAAACAACTGCAGATGCTGGTACAAATCGAAGGTATTTATTCACAAAATGCTGGAGTAACTCAGCGGGTCAGGCAGCATCTCAGGAGAGAAGGGATGGGTGACGTTTCGGGTCGAGACCCTTCTTCAAAGTATTTTATTCGTACAGTGATGTTGAAGTTTACCTGCCAATCAGGAAAGTCAGTTCATCACCACATCCCTTGATCTTGTTCTGAGCGTCCAAGTGGGTCATTCCATCAGTGTTTTCTCCATCGATGTCCAAGATTATATCGCCGA
This sequence comes from Rhinoraja longicauda, assembly GCF_053455715.1. Classification (NCBI taxonomy): domain Eukaryota; kingdom Metazoa; phylum Chordata; class Chondrichthyes; order Rajiformes; family Arhynchobatidae; genus Rhinoraja; species Rhinoraja longicauda. The sequence continues at coordinate 3,391,572 of NC_135987.1, read as the reverse complement.
CACACAGCTTAGCGGAATCTGCTTTACTCCCTGGTGTTATCTGACGGGAGAAAGTCCACATTTTAGACTTGTAGACTTCACAGAGGTGCAGTGTGGAAAACGAGGCCCTTCGGCCCACCGAGTCTGTGCCGACCAGCGATCACCCCGTGCACTAGCACTATCCCACACACCAGGGACCATTTACAATTTCACCGAAGCCAATTAACTTACAAACCCATACGTCTGTGGAGTGTGGGAGGAAACCGGAGCACCCGGAGAAAGCCCACGCAGGTCACGTGGAGAACGTACAAACTCCGTACAGACAGCACCCGTGGTCAGGATCGAACCCGGGTCTCTGGCGCTGTGAGGCAGCGACTCTACCGCTGCGCCACCGTGCTGCCCACTGTGGATTACACAGTTGTAAAGACCTTTGATGTGTGTCCTTTCTTTGAGTACACCCCATTTATGTACTGAGCCACTCCTCAGATGACATAAATCAAGGTCAAAGAACGCATCGAAGTGCATAATAAGCAAAGTATTTCTTGGTGTCGAGATGTCAAACAGCATTATTGCATGAAGATGTCATTAGATGTGGATTGGAGGGAGAAAATGAACATTGTCAAAGGAGTTATTGATGGAAATGTACTCAATTTAGTTTAGTTTTGAGATACAGCAAGGAAACAGGCCCTTCGGCCCACCGAGTCCATGCTGACCATCGATCATCCATTCACACTAGTTCCATCTTATCCCGCTCTCTCTCATCCACATTAACGGCAATGTACAGAGGGTCACTTAATCTACAAACCCTTTGGATTTGGGATGTGGGGAAATATCTTTGAGATGTGGGGGGATTCCGGAGCACCCGGAGGAAACCCACTAGGTCACTGGGAGAACGCGCGAACTCCACACAGACCGAGGTCAGGATCGAACTCGGGTCTCTGCTCTACTAACACTAGTTCTCTAGTTCCCACTTTCTCACCCACTCCCTACACATTTTGGGCAATTAACCTACAAACCGCTGTGCCACTGTGATGCCCTAATGGCCTCCACGATTGATCAGCTTTAATATTCAAGGCTTGTATCATCACAGTTCAACGCCTAGATCGGCGTATGCACTCGCACTGCACAGTTCCGCTATCTGGGGTTTACTTTTAGATTAGTTTAGCGATACAGCGTGGAAACAGGCCCTTTCGGCCCACCGGGTCCGCGCCGCCCAGCGATCCCCGCACATTAACACTATCCTACACCCACTAGGGACATTTTTTACATTTACCAAGCCAATTAACCTACAAACCCGTACATCTTTGGAGTGTGGGAAGAAACCGAAGATCTCAGAGAAAACCCACGCAGGTCACGGGGAGAACGTACAAACTCCGCACAGACAGCACCCATAGTCGGGATCGAACCCGGGTCTCCGACGCTGCATTCGCTGTAAGGCAGCAACTCTACCGCTGCGCCACCGTGCCGCCCATAACGTGGACACCGTTCAACCTCAACCGACATTAGAACTAGAATTGCAAGGAAATCCATAGAAAATAGATGCAGGAGTAGGCCATTCGGCCCTTTGAGCCAACACCGCCATTCAATATGATCATGGCTGATCTTCCTAAATCAGTACCCCGTTCCTGCTTTCTCCCCATACCCCTTGATTCCGTTATCCCGTAGAGCACAATTGTCCCGATTGTGCGTAGGGTAGTGTTAGTGTGCGGGGATCGCTGGTCAGTGCGGACTCGTGGGCCTGTTCCGAGCTGTATCTCTAAACTAAACTAAACTAAACTAAAAGAAAATAAACACGTAGCTCTGTAACAGCAGTAGCAATCCCATGGACAGAAGCAAATCTCACTCCTGGCACAATTGATAGCCCGCAAATAGATAACAAGTACAGCTCAGACTGCTGACTTCATGGACAGTGTTACTCAGAGGGAAAGACGGAGGAAAGTTTATTGCAAGCCATCGGTGGTGTTCTATTTTAGATTGAAGGAATGTGTGCTTGGATTGCTGGCACGATTATGGGAGGCTTGGACGAGGCAGAAATTCCTCTGGAGAATTATGGAGACTTAACAACTTGGCCATAAAAGTTCTGCTGTGGAATCTAGTCACAGAGTCATAGAGTGATACAGTGTGGAAACAGGCCCTTCTGCCCACACCGGCCAATATTTCCCAGCTACACTAGTCCCACCTGCCCGCGTTTGGTCCATATCCCTCCAAACCTGTCCTATCCATGTTCCTGCCTACTTGCTTCTTAAACATTGCGATAGTCCCAGCCTCAACTACCTCCTCCGGCAGCTCGTTCCATACACCCACCACCCTTTGTGTAAAAAAGATACCCCTCAGATTCCTATTAAATCTTTTCCCCTTCACCTTAAAGCTATGTCTTCTGGTCCTCGATTCACCTACTCTGGGCAAGAGACTGAGCCGATCTATTGCTCTTATGATTGTGCACTGCTCTGCAAGCCTTACAGCGAATGTAGCGCCGGAGACTCAGGTTCGATCCTGACTACGGGTGCCGTCTGTACGGAGTTTGTACGTTCTCCCCGTGACCTTCGGTTTCCTCCCACATTCCAAAGACGTACAGGTATGTAGGTTAATTGACTGGGTAATATGTAAAAATTGTCCCTAGTGTGTGTAGGATAGTGTTAATGTGCGGGGATCGCTGGGCGGCGCGGACTCGGTGGGCCAAAGGGCCTGTTTCTAAATCTAAATCTAAGAAATCTAACAAAAAAATCATCCCTCATCAGCCTGCAAGAGATTCTGTGCATTATCCTCCTGTACTCCAAGGAATAGAGTCACAGCCAACTCAACCTCTCCCTATAGCTCAGACCCACTAGCACTGGCTAAAACATCCTTAGTTTTAGTTTAGTTTAGAGATACAGCGCGGAAACAGGCCCAGCGATCCCCGCTCACTAACACTATCCTACACCCACTAGGGACAATTTTTACATTTACCAAGCCAATTAACCTGCAAACCTGTACGTCTTTGGAGTGTGGGAGGAAACCGAAGATCTCGGAGAAAACCCACGCAGGTCACGGGGAGAACGTACAAACTACGTACAGACGGCGCCCGTAGTCAGGATCGAACCCGGGTCTCCGGCGCTGTGAGGCAGCAACTCTACCGCTGCGCCACCGTGCTGCCAATCCTCGGAAATCTTCTCTGTTCCCTTTCAAGCTTGACAACATCTTTCCTATAACATGGTGCCGTCAACTCATGCAGCTCCGAACCATCTGGAATGTTAATACAGGTATCACAAAATGCTGGAGTACCTCAGCGGGTCAGGCAGCATCTCGGGAGAGAAGGAACGGGTGACGTTTCGGGTCGAGACCCTTCTTCAGACAGTCAATACAGTCTCGGGTAAGAGGGAGCTGGGGGGTGCAGTCACTGAGGGGGGCCGAACCATGTACAGCTCAGGAGCTTCTATAGTGCGTAACATGGTCCCAGTTCACGCATGGACGAGAAACATAGAAACATAGAAAATAGGTGCAGGAGGAAGCCATTCGGCCCTTCGAGCCAGCACCGCCATTCATTGTGATCATGGCTGATCGTCCACAATCAGTAACCCGTGCCTGCCTTCTCCCCATATCCCTTGATTCCACTAGCCCCTAGAGCTCTATCTAACTCTCTCTTAAATCCATCCAGTGATTTGGCTTCCACTGCCCTCTGTGGCAGAGAATTCCACAAATTCACAACTCTCTGGGTGAAAAAGTTTTTTCTCACTAGTAATTCTTAGCCAAACTATTGCCTCCCTTCTGGGGGAACTAGTAAGCAATGGACCATTACAGTCATAGAGTCATACCCCTCGGCTCATCTTGCCCGCACTCAGAGCCCGCACGGTGGCGCAGCGGTAGAGCTACTACCTCACAGCGCCAGGGACCTTGGTTCGATCCTGACAACGGGTACAGTGTGGAAAAAGGCCCTTCGGCCCACACCAGCCAATATTTCCCAGCTACACTAGTCGCACCTGCTCACGTTTGGTGCCTAGCCCTCCAAACCTGTCCTATCCATGCACCTATCTAATTGTTTCTTAAACATTGCAATTGTCCCTGCCTCAACTACCTCCTCCGGCAGCTCATTCTTAATGTTGTAATGTTTTATGTTTTATTCTTAATTGTTTACTGTATGTCGTGTTGTTACTTGCGAGCAAAGCACCAGGGCACATTCCTTGTATGTGGACATACTTGGCTAATAAAATGTATTCAATTCAATTCAAAAGTTACCCCTCAGATTCCTATAAAAATCTCTCACCCTTCACCTTAAACCTGTGCCCTCTGGTTCTCGATTCCCCTCCACTATATCTTCTTGAACACATGTTACATTGGCACACAGATAAGACACACAATGCTGGAGTAACTCAGCGGGACAGGCAGTATCTCTGGAGAGAAGGAATGGGTGACGTTTCGGGTCGACACCCTTCTTCAGACTGAAGAAGGGTCTTGACCCGAAACTGACTGAAGAAGGGTCTCGACCCGAAAAGCCACCCATCCCTTCTCTCCAGTGATGCTGCCTGTCCCACTGAGTTACTCCAGCATTTTGTGTCTATCTTCGATTTAAACCAGCATCTGCAGTTCCTGCCTACACATTACATTGACACACACTGAGTATTGGCCAAGTTCCATGAGCAAAGATGTCTGTAAGACTGCGGTCAGAGTCTTCCTTATTTACTGTCGTTCTTCAACATTTCCTAGTGGTTTCTATTACGTTTGACCTTTTCCAGCGCTACATTCTCTGCTTGTAACTTATTGCGTGAGAAGGCACACAGCAACAGACTAATGTATACTGTGTGGGATGGAACTGCAGATGCTAGTTTACACCGAAGATGGACAATAAAGGCTGGAGTATCTCAGCGGGTCAGACAGCATCGCTGGAGAAAAGGAATAGGTGACGTTTCGGGTCGAGACCCTTCTACGAACGGAGAGTCTGGGGAAAGGGAAACGAGAGATATAGACGATGATGGAGAGAGACGTAGAACTAATGAATGAAAGAGATGCAAAAAAGAGCCATTGTCAGTTGTGGCCTAGGTGAAAATGTGTTCTTGACAATGAGACTCAACAAGTTGACTTTGAAGCAGGTACGACTTGGGTGGGGGAGGGATGGAGAGAGGGGGATAGAAACATAGAAAATAGGTGCAGGAGTAGGCCATTCGGCCCTTCGAGCCTGCACCGCCATTCAATATGATCATGGCTGATCATCCAGCTCAGTAACCTGTACCTGCCTTCTCTCCATACCCCCTGATCCCTTTAGCCATAAGGGCCACATCTAACTCCCTCTTAAATATAGCCAATGAACTGGCCTCAACTACCTTCTGCGGCAGAGAATTCCACAGACTCACCACTCTCTGTGTGAAGAAATGTTTTCTCATCTCGATGTAACGGTTACTTGAAGTTAGAGAAATCAATGTTCATACCACTGTGTTGCAAGTTATCCAAGCAAAATATAAGATACTATACTGTTGAGTCATAGAGTCATAGAGTCTTAGAGCATGTGAACAGGCCCTTCAGCCCAACTTGCTCCCACCGGCCAACATTTCCCATGTATACTAGTTCCACTTGCCTGCGTTTGGCCCATATCAATCTAAACTTGTCCTACCTATGTTCCTGTTTAAATGATTCTTAAACTTTGCAATTGCACCTGCCTCAACTACCTCCTCCGGCAGCTCGTTCCATTCACCCACCACACTTTGTATGAAAACCTTACCCCTCAAGTTCCTATTAAATCTTTCCAACCCCACCCCCCCCCCAACCTTAAACCTATGTCCTCTGGTCCTCAATTCCCCTACTCTAGGCAAGTGACTGTACGTCTACCCGATCTATTCCTCTCATGATGATTGGCAGCGACAGCTTATCACACCTTCATATGTTCATAAGTTATAGGAGCAGAATTAGGCCATTCGGCCCATCAAGTCCACTCCGCCATTCAATCACGGCTAATCTATCTTTCCCTCTAATCCCCATTCTCCTGCCTTCTCCCCATAACCCCCGACACCCCTACTAATCAAGAATCTGTCAATCTCCGCCATAAAGATATCCATTGACTTGGCCTCCACAGCCATCTGCAGCAATTAATTTCTCAGATTCACTGCCCTCTGGCTAAAGAAATTCTTCCTCATCAAATTCCTAAAGGAATGTCCTTTAATTCTGAGGCTATGATCTCTGGTCCTAGACTCTCCCACTAGTGGAAACATCCTCTCCACATCCACTCTATCCAGGCCTTTCACTATTCGGTACGTTTCAATGAGGTTCCCCACTCATCCTTCTAAACTCTAGCGAGTACAGGCCCAGTGTCGACAAACGCTCATCATATGTTAACCCACTCATTCCTGGGATCATTTTCGTAAGCCTCCTTTCCAGGGCAAGCACATCCTTCCTCAGATATGCGGCCCAAGCTTGCTCACAATTAGGTTTCTTCGCCTTGAAGAATGTTAGTGGAGAAGAGGGACAACCTGTTGAAGGGAGATGGGGAGTGACCTAACTATGGCTATGTCCTGCCCCTCCTATCTTCCATCTATCTCTCCACCTTAATCAGTCTGAGGGATGGTCCCGACTCAAAACGTCACCTATCCACGTTCACCAGAGTTGCTCCCTGACCTGCTGAGTTTAGTTTAGTTTAGTTTAAAGATACAGCGCGGAAACAGGCCCTTCAGTCCACCGAGTCCACACCGACCACCGATCCCCGCACATTAACACACCGCCATTCAATATCATCCAGAATCAGTACCCCATTCCTGCTTTCTCCCCATATCCCTTGATTCCATTAGCCCTGGGAGCTGTATCTAACTCTCTCTTGAAAACATCCAGTGAGTCGGCCCCCACTGCCATTAGACTTTAGAGATACAGCGCGGAAACCGGCCCTTCGGCCCACCATGTCCACACCGACCAGCCATCCCCGCACACCAACACTACTCTACACACACCTGGGACAATTTACACTTATACCAAGCCAATTAACCGACAAACCCGCACGTCTTTGGAGTGTGGGAGGAGACCGAAGATCTCGGAGAAAACCCACGCAGGTCACGGGAAGAACGTACAAACGTGGAACAGACGGCACCCGTAGTCGGGATCAAACTTGGCGCTGCAAGGCAAGTTTACGGGCGGCACGATGGCGCAGCGGTAGAGTTGCAGCCTTACAGCGAATGCAGCGCCTGAGACTCAGGTTCGATCCTGACTACGGGGGCCGTCTGTACGGAGTTTGTACGTTCTCCCCGTGACCTGCGTGGGTTTCCTCCGAGATCTTCGGTTTCCTCCCACACTCCAAAGACATACAGGTATGTAGGTTAATTGACTGGGTAAAATGTAAAAATTGTCCCTAGTGGGTGTAGGACAGTGTTAATGTGCAGGGATCGCTGGGCGGCGCGGACTCGGTGGGCCGAAGGGCCTGTTTCCGCACTGTATCTCTAAATCTAAATCTAAAAACTCTACCGTGCCGCCCTTACTCCAGCACTTTCTGTCCTTTTTTTACAAAGCTGTTCAAATTGTACAGATCCGTTGCAGATGTGACAGGCTAATGGACTGCGTGCACACCGAATTCCTGATCGCTTTTCGGCTGATTCCATGAAATGTAATCCCAGTTCCCCTTTACATGCCAGCATTTAACACGATTACATGGCTCTGACCGACTTTCATTTTCTGGAAGTCAAATGCAGCCCAGTCTGGGAAACGCCGATGCATTTGCTTTCCAGAATGTTTAAAACATGTGGCAGAGATTTTATTTATGCCCGGAACATTCTAACATTCAGTTCAGTTTCCAAAACTGCTTCCAAGATTCGGAAGCATTGAATATATAAGTATCCATAACTGTGACAGAACGCAGGTTTGCACAGTCGAAGAACATTGTTATTCATGTGCACTTCAATTCGACAGTGGACTAGAAGCTACTGTGATACCCAAATTTCACCCTACATCGAGTGGCACAGCTGGTAGAGCTGCTGCCTTAGAGCGCCGGAGACTCGAATTCCATCCTGACCTCAGGTGCAGTCTGCGTGGAGTTTGCATGTTCCACCTGTGCTTAGTTCACTTTAGTTTAGTTTATTCACAAAATGATGGAGTAACTCAGCATCTCAGGAGAGAAGGAATGGGCGACGTTTTGGATCGAGACCTTTCTTCAGTTCAGTTTAGTTTAGTTGAGTTTAGTTTAGTTTAGTTTAGTTCAGAGATACAGCGTGGAAACAGGCTCTTCGGCCCACCAAGTCCACACAGGCCTGCGATCATACGCACACTGGCACTATCCTACACACTAGGGACAATTTACAGATGCCAATTGACCTACAAACCTGGTACATCTTCGCAACGTGGAAGGAAACCAGGGCACCCGGAGAAAACCCACGCAGTCACAGGGAGAACGTACAAATTCCACAAAGACAGCACCCGTGGTCAGGATTGAACCCGGGACTCTGGCACTGTGAGGCAGCAAATCTACCGCCGCACCGTAGGCACACCCGATCTAAGTTCACAGGAGAAGGTTTCTCACCTGCCTTGCCTTTAGGGTTGCCAACTGTCCCGTATTAGCCGGGACATCCCGTATTTGGGCTAAATTAGTTTGTCCCGTACTGGACCGCCCTTGTCCCGTATTAGTAGGGTTGCCAACTTCCCCACTCCCAAATAAGGGACAAAGGGTGACGTCACCGCCCCGCGCCCCACGCGACCTCACCCAGCCAGCGGCCACGTGCTCCCGCTCCACCAATGGCGGCCGCCATTGGTGGAGCGGGAGCACGTGGCCGCTGGCTGGGTGAGGTCACGTGGGGCACGTCACCTTGTCCCGTATTTGGGAGTGAGGAAGTTGGCAACCCTAGTTGTCTTGTTAAAAACACCATGTTTACCTCTCTTTATCCCTCCCCGATTTCCCAATCCTCAAGCACAGACTTTCCCAAGGAGGTTGCTAACAATCTTAAAATCCTCAACGCCTGTTTGAACTTGCTCATTTATGCTCACATTTCAAAGATCCTTTGATGTAGAGAGAGAGAGAGGGAAAAAAATGTTCTGTATTTTAATTTTGCTCTGCTCTTTCCCAGTTACATCACAAACCTCAAATGTACTAAATAAGGTGGTGGCCTCAATAACCCATAGATAATCTCAAATTCTAAGAGTGGAGAATTGCCAAAGAGAGAAGACAAAAAGGTGGCACGGTGGCGCAGCGGTAGAGTTGCTGCCTCACAGCGCCAGAGACCCAGGTTCCATCCTGACTACGGGTGCTGCCTGCACGGAGATTGTACGTTCTCCCCGTGACCCGCGTGGGTTTTCTCCGGGTGCTCTGGTTTCCTCCCGCGCTTCAAAGACATTCGGGTTTGGAGGTCAATTAGTTTCTGTAAATGGTAAATTGGCCCCAGTGTGTGTACAGGATAGTGTTGGTGTACGGGGACCGCTGGTCAGCACAGACTCGGTGGGCCGAAGGGCCTGTTTTCAGGCTGTATCTCCAAATTTTTAAAAAAGAGGTGCTGCCTGCACTCCTCCACATTCAGTTCCCAGGTTGGTGAACAGTAGGTCTTTAGATTTAGATTTAGATTTAGAGATACAGCGCAGAAACAGGCCCTTCGGCCTACCGGGTCCGTGCCGCCCTGCGATCCCCGCACATTAACACTATCCTACACCCACTAGGGACAATTTTTACATTTGCCCAGCCAATTAACCTACAAACCTGTACGTCTTTGGAGTGTGGGAGGAAACCGAAGATCTCAGAGAAAACCCACGCAGGTCACGGGGAGAACGTACAAACTCCGTACAGACGGCGCCCGTAGTCAGGATCGAACCAGAGTCTCCGGCGCTGCATTCTCTGTAAGGCAGCAACTCTACCGCTGCGCCACCGTGTCGCAAACCTTGACTAAATCTTGACTAAACCTTCGATAGAATCAGTGCGACATACCGTGTGAAAACAGACGGCCCTAGTCCATTTGAATCTGAAGAACTAATAATAGTTAATTAACAATTAATTAACTATTATTAAGTAAATAAACACTTCCATAGCCTTTATTTGTAAATCTGTGGAATTCTCTGCCTCAGAAGGCAGTGGAGGCCAATTACCTGGATGCTTTCAAGAGAGAGCTAGATAGAGCTCTTAAGGATAGCGGAGTCAGGGGGTATGGGGAGAAGGCAGGAACGGGGTACTGATTGTGAATGATCAGCCATGATCACATTGAATGGCGGTGCTGGCTCGAAGGGCCAAATGGCCTCCTCCTGCACCTATTGTCTATTGTCTATTTCAAGTTAAGACTCGTTAAGACAAGCTAAGTTTTAAACTCAACTGAAATTAACTATATTTGATTAGTATTCCTAGTATTAGATTCTTGATTAGTTCGGGTGTCAGGGGTTATGGGGAGTAGGCAGGAGAATGGGGTTAGGAGGGAGAGATAGATCAGCCATGATTCAATGGCGGAGTAGACTCGATGGGCTAATTTTGCTCCTATCACTTGTGATCACATGGGCGGCACGGTGGCGCAGCGGTAGAGTTGTTGCCTTACAGCGAATGCAGCGCCTGAGACTCAGGTTCGATCCTGACTACGGGCGCCGTCTTATGGAGTTTGTACGTTCTCCCCGTGACCTGCGTGGGTTTTCTCCGAGATCTTCGGTTTCCTCCCACACTCCAAAGACGTACAGGTATGTAGGTTAATTGACTGGGCAAATGTAAAAATTGTCCCTAGTGTGTGTAGGATAGTGTTAATGTGCGGGGATCGCTGGGCGGTGCGGACTCGGTGGGCCGAAGGGCCTGTTTCCGCGCTGTATCTCTAAATCTAAAAATCTAAATCTATAAATCTTACGCCCTTAAACTAAAATGGCCAAACTCCAAACAGACTGCACCCGAGGTCAGGACTGAACCTGGTGCTGTGAGGCAGTGGCTCTACCACTGTGAGAACGTGCCGCACTCTGGAAATGACGACGGTGAACTGGCTGCGTGCTGGTGGCAGTATCACGAGGGCTCTTTTGCAAATGAAAGTCGTCACGTTGGCAGGAAATTCAAAAGGCCAGGCCATTACGTCAGCTTGGAGTTTCACCTCCCTATGGGGATTGGCCTGGCCACACACCACACCTTCCCTCCCACAGCTCTTATTCGCATTCTGCTCTTTGTACATCGGCAGCGATGAAAGGTTCAGATGCAATTGACGAGAGCTGGAAGCTGCAGGTGACGAGCGACAGGCTAATGGGTTTGAAGGGCAACAGTACCGAGGGGGAGGAAAAAGCATTTACATTCCAGCCGAAGACAGAATCAACATCAAACACACTATGGGCCTGGACACGTTCAATGCTCAAAGACGACTAGATGTGACCACAGTCTAAGGTTGCCAACTTCCTCACTCCCAAATACGGGACAAAGGGCGACGTCACCGCCCCGCGCCCCACGTGACCTCGCCCAGCCAGCGGCCACGTGCCCCTGCTCCACCAACGGCGGCCGCCATTGGTGGAGCGGGAGCACGTGGCCGCTGGCTGGGTGAGGTCGCGTGGGGCGGTGATGTCACCCTTTGTCCCTTATTTGGGAGTGAGGAAGTTGGCAACCCTGCTAATACGGGACAAGGGCGGTCCCCGTACGGGACAGACCCACTTAGCCGAAAATACGGGATGTCCCGGCTGATACGGGACAGTTGGCAACCCGACCACAGTCAGAGGCTGGCGTTTTCCACCCCCAGCCAAACTGGGCCAATTCAACATTATCTTGTGTAGGAAGGAACTGCAGATGCCGGTTTAAACCAAAGGTAGACACAAGAAGCTGGAGTAATTCAGCGGGTCAGGCAGCATCTCTGGAGAGAAGGAATGGGTGACATTTCTGGTCGAGACCCTTCTTCAGACATTATCTTTCCTGCTAAGAGTTTAGCAGGGTCTCCACCCGGAATGTCACCTTCTCTCCAGAGATGCTGCCCGACCCGCTGAGTTACTCCAGCTTCTTGTGTCTATCTTCGTTTTAAACCAGCATCTGCAGTTCCTTCCGACATAGCAGTTTAGTTTAGCTTAGTTCAGAGATGCAGCGCGGAAACAGGCCCTTCGGCCCACCGGGTCTGCGCTGACCAGCGATCCCCGCACGCGAGCACTATCCTACGCACTGGGGACATCTTTTACTGAAGTCAATGAACCTACAAATTATACGTCTTTGGAGAGTGGGAGGAACCTGGAGCACATGGGAGATAACCCATGTGGGGCACGGGGAGAACGTACAAACTCAGTACCCGAGCTCAGGATCGAACCCGGGTCTCTGGCGCTGGAGGGCAGTAGCTCTACCACTACGCCACCGTGAGCATGGAACAGTACAGCACGGGAACAGGCCCTTCGGCCCACAATGTCCATGGCCAACATGATGCCAAGTTACACTAATCACTTCTGCCTATTGTGTAGGAAAGAAAACCGCAGATGCTGGTTTCCATCGAAGGTAGACACAAAATGGTGGAGTAACTCAGCGGGTCAGGCAGCATCTCGGGAGAGAAGGAATGGGTGACGTTTTGGGTCGAGACCCTGACATCAGTCAGAAGGATCTCGACCCGAAACGTCACCCATTCCTTCGCTCCAGAGATGTTGACTGGCCCGCTGAGTTACTCCAGCATTTTGTGTCTACCTTCTCTTCTGCCTATGGAGTATCGGCATCTCACTGCGCCAGAGACCCGGGTTCGATCCTGACTACAGTTGCTGTCTGCACGGAGTTTTCACGTTCTCCCGAAGATAGACGCAAAATGCTGGAGTAACTCAGTACCTGCAGTTCCTTCCTGCACATATCCTCAGTCTAACGTTATCATTGACTTCCCTCCACACACAGTGGCCTGTCCCTTTAACTCGGTAACACAATGAACCGCACATTCCAGTTCACTCACATAATCAGACGGAGCAGACCAAGAATGAACACTACGTTTCAACAGGAAAAGGAGTGTTTCGGGGAGATAATAAATAGAGCAAGACTGATCAAGACAAAACCTAAACAAAACATGAACTCGTCTGACCATTGCTTCATATGCAGTCAGAGACCTAGTGCCTTGCACAAGGGCAACTGAGCTCATGACTAGGTAACTAAACAATTAAAACTATTAAACAATTAAACAACCAAACTATTAAACCTATGAGGAAATTGTTGTTCTGCTGGAGTATCGATGAACATTTTAAGCCAAAGCAGAAAAAACAAACGGGACAGCACGGTGGCGTAGCGGTAGAGTTGCTGCCTCGCAGCGCCGGAGACCCGGGTTCGATCCTGACTACGGGTGCTGTCTGTGCGGAGTTTGTACGTTCTCCCCGTGACCTGCGTGGGTTTTCCCCGGGAACTCTGGTTTCCCCCACACTCCACAGGTTTGTAGGTTAATTGGCTTCGGTAAAATTGTAATTTGTCTCTAGTGTGTGCCAGATGGCATTAGAGTGTAAGGTCGCAGGTCGGTGCGGGCTCGGTGGGCCAAAGGGCCTGTTTCTGTGCTGTATCTCTAAAAGTAAAACTAAAGCTGAATGCAACTTCTTGTCGGACTGAAGACATTCTGGCCTTCCATCACAGTGAGGAGGTGACTGGAGGAGACTCACTGTGATGGATGTTTCTTTTTGTTTGGTGTTGGTTTATGATTGTGTGTGTTATTGCATATTTTTAAGGCTTATTTTTATTGGTCTTATTGTTGGACTGTGGGTAATCTTTCATTTCACTGCACTGCACATTTATGTGTACGTGACAAATAAATTGACTATTGACTATTGAGACTGCTGATCGTGGAATCTCAAGCAAAAAACAAACTGCTGGTGGAAGACCATAAGTCATAAGAGTAGAATTAGGCCATTCGGCCCATTGAGTCTACTCCACCATTCAATCATGGCCAATCTGTTTTTCTCTCCCAACACCTTTCTCCTGCCTTCTCCACGTAACCTTTAAGGCAATTCCAAATCAAGAACCTATCAATCTCTGTTGTCTTGGCCTCCAAAACCGTCTGTGGCAATGAATTCCACAGATTCACCACCCTCTGGCTAATCAAATTACTCCTTTACCTCCATCCTGAAGTTACGTCTTTTTATTCTGAAGCTGTGCCCTCTGGTCCCAGACACTCCCATTACTGAAAACATCGTTTTGGACTTTAGTAAAGCTTTTGACAAGGTTCCACATGATATGCTGATCCGGAGAATTAGAGCATGCAGGATTAGGGTTGCCAACTGTCCCGTATTAGCCGGGACATCCCGTATTTTGGGCTAAATGGGTTTGTCCCGTACGGAACCGCCCTTGTCCCGTATTAGGCCCGCGGGCCGCAGTCGGCCGGGACAGTGTAGGTTAACGGAGTGCGTTCGCCTAACGGAGGTTGCGTAGCAACCCGCCTCCCAGCCCGGGCGGCCGCTATTGGTGGAGCGGGAGCACGTGGCCGCTGGGTGGGTGAGGTCACGTGGGGCGCGGGGCGGTGACGTCACCTTGTCCTGTATTTGGGGGTGAGATAGTTGGCAACCCCTATGCAGGATGTATAGCATTGTGGCAAAATGGATCACAAATTGGCTAAGTGATAGAAGGGTTGTTCTACTGACTGGAATTCTATAACCAGTGATATAGCACTGCCAGGCCCCAAGTGGTCAAGATGGGGAGACATACATCTAACCCCCTCACCCTGAACATAGGATCCCCCCAGGGTTGCGTCCTTAGCCCCCTACTGTACTCCCTGTACACACATGACTGTGGGGCCAGGTTCAGCTCCAACTCCATCATCAAGTTTGCTGATGACACTGTGGTGGTGGGCCGGATCTCCGACAACGATGAGAAGGCCTACCGGGAGGAGGTGGCTGATCTGGCACTCTGGTGTCAGGACAATAACCTCCTCTTGAATGTAAAAAAAACTAAGGAGCTGATTGTGGACTTTAGAAGGGCTAAACATCCGAGGACGTACACGCCACTGGAGATAAATGGGTCTACTGTGGATAGGGTGAGCAGCTTTAAATACCTGGGAGTCCACATCACAGAGGATCTGACATGGTCAACACACATTGCCGCACTGGTGAGTAAGGCAAGGCAGCGCCTTTACCACCTCAGACAGCTGAGGAAATTCAGAGTCTCTCTGAGGATCCTTCAGTGCTTCTACTCTGGGGCTGTAGAGAGCATCTTGTCCGGGAACATCACAATCTGGTTTGGAAACAGCTCTGCCCAGGACAGGAAGGCTCTGCAGAGAGTAGTGCGTTCGGCTGAATGCACCATGGGAACTACACTCGCCCCCCTGCAGGACCTATACATCAGGAGGTGCAGATCCAGAGCAAGCAACATTGTGGGGGACCCCTACCACCCCAGCAACGGACTGTTCCAGCTACTACGATCAGGCAAACGCCTCCGCTGTCACGCTGTGAAAACAGAGAGGATGAGACGGAGTTTCTTCCCACAGGCCATCAGGACTGTTAACTCTCATATCACCAGGGACTAATTTAATTTACTGTATTAATTTATTTTTTGTGCTGTGTCTTTTTTTTTAAATTTCTATTCCGTTTATAGTTTTAGCACAATCTGCAGGCGTTGCCACTTTCATTTCACTGCACATCTTGTGTGTGTATGTGACAAATAAACTTGACGACTTGACTTGGCTTGACAGGGCATGTTGGTCGGTGAGGGCAAGTTGGGCTGAAGGGCCTGTTTCGTGCTGTCTGGCTCTGTGACTCTGAGAACTTCAGAGGCTAGGCATTCCAAACTCGAGACCACATCCTGTTTTACACCCAGCATTTGTCTTGCTGGAGCCCATTATAAAACCACAATGAATTCACAAAAGCAGAAACTATTAGATGAAAGCTTAACTGCAGCAACAGTCTAAAATGTTCAGCATCAAGTACCTAGAACATAGAACAGTACAGCACAAGAACAGGCCCTTCAGCCCATAATGTTCATGCCAAACATGATGTCAAGTCACACTGATCTCATCTGCCTCTATATGATCCATTAGCCTCTATTCCCTGCATTTCCGTGTGCCTATCTAAAAGCCTCTTCAACACCACTATCATATCTGCCTCCATTAGGGTTGCCAACTCTCCCGTATTAGCCAGGACATCCCGTATTTTGGGCTAAATTGGTTTGTCCCGTACGGGACCGCCCTTGTCCCGTATTAGACCCGGGGGACACTGCGGGCCCGGACTCTGTGGGCCCGGACGCTGTAGGCCCGGACGCTGTAGGCCCGGACGCTGTGGGCCCGGACTCTGTGGGCCCGGACGCTGTAGGCCCGGATGCTGTAGGCCCGGACGCTGCGGGCTCGGACTCTGTGGGCCCGGACGCTGTAGGCCCGGACACTGTGGGCCCGGACACTGTGGGCCCGGACGCTGCGGGCCCGGACGCTGCGGGCCCGGATTCTGTGGGTCCGGACGCTGTAGGCCCGGATGCTGTAGGCCCGGACGCTGTAGGCCCGGACAGTGTAGGCCCGGACACTGTGGGCCCAGGGGCCGCTGTAGGTCCAGACAGTATAGGCCCGGAGGCCCGGGCGCTGCCTGACGGAGGTTGCGTAGCAACCCGCCTCCCGGCCCAGGCGGCCGCCATTGGTGGAGCGGGAGCACGTGGCCGCTGGCTGAGTAAGGTCACGTGGGGCGGTGATATCACCTTGTCACTTATTTGTGAGTGGGATCGTTGGCACCCCTAGCCTCCATCTAGCCACCCCTGGCCATGTGTTCCAGGCCTCCACCACTCTGTGTAAAAAACTTGGCCTGCACATCATTAAACTTTCCCCCTCTCACCAAATAGCTACGCCCAGTAGTGCTGAGGATTCCTACCCTGGCAAAAAGGTTCTGGCTGTCTACGGCTCTGGCTGTCTACCTTATCTGTGCCTCTAATAATTTAATATACTTCTATCAAGTCTCCCCTCAACCTCCAACGCTCCAGAGAAAACAATCCAAGTTTATCCAACCTCTCCCTGTAGCTGAAACCCTCTAATCCAGGCAGCGTTCTGGTGAACCCCTCTGTTCCCTCTCCAAAGCCTCCAGATCCTTCCTGTAATGGGGCGGCCAGGTCTGTACACAATACTCCAAATGCAGCCTGACCAGTCCTATAGTACATGACTTTTTCTCTGTTATAGCAGAGAAGAGACAGTAAAGGAGAAGGTACTAGCAGAACTGATTACTGAAAGAACTGTGTATTGAGATGAAAAAGAGAGGGTGAATGAGAAAGAGAGAGAGGATGAGAGAAGCAAAAGAGAGAAAAATGAAACAAGAAAACTTTGAAGAACCAAGAATGAAATTAAGCTGGATAAATTACTGACAGATGTAGATGTATAAAGAATGGGTCAATATCTTCATACGTTTATGTGATAGGAGCAGAATTAGGCCATTCGGCCCATCAAGTTCATTCCGCCATTCAATCATGGCTGATCTATCTTTCCCTCTCAACCCCATTCTCCTGCCTTCTCCCCATAACCCCTGACACCCGTACTAATCAAGAATCCGACAATCTCTGCCTTAGTGTGTAATCATTGTGTAATGATCCTGATCGTGTTGTGTAATGATCCTGATCTGATAAGGGGACTAGAGGTAAAAGAGCCATTAGGAGGCAGTGATCACAACATGATAAGTTTTACTCTGCAAATGGAAAGGCAGAAGGGAAAATCGGAAGTGTCGGTATTGCAGTATAGCAAAGGGGATTACAGAGGCATGAGGCGGGAGCTGGCCAAAATTGATTGGAAGGAGGCCCTAGCAGGGAAGACGGTAGAACAGCAATGGCAGGTATTCCTGGGAATAATGCAGAGGTTGCAGGATCAATTTATTCCAAAGAGGTGGAAAGACTCTAAGGGGAGTAAGAGACACCTGTGGCTGACAAGGGAAGTCAGGGACAGCATAAAAATTAAGGAGAGGAAGTATAACATAGCAAAGAAGAGTGGGAAGACAGAGGATTGGGACTCTTTTAAAGAGCAACAAAAGTTAACTAAAAAGGCAATACGAGGAGAAAAGATGAGGTACGAGGGTAAACTAGCCAATAATATAAAGGAGGATAGCAAAAGTTTTTTTAGGTACGTGAAGAGGAAAAAAATAGTCAAGGCAAATGTGGGTCCCTTGAAGACAGAAGCAGGGGAATTTATTATGGGGAACAAAGAAATGGCAGACGAGTTAAACCGTTACTTTGGATCTGTCTTCACTGAGGAAGATACACACAATCTCCCAAATGTTCTAGGGGCTGGAGAACCTAGGGTGATGGAGGAACTGAAGGAAATCCACATTAGGCAGGAAATGGTTTTGGGTAGACTGATGGGACTGAAGGCTGATAAATCCCCAGGGCCTGATGGTCTGCATCCCAGAGTACTTAAGGAGGTGGCTCTAGAAATAGTGGAAGCATTGGAGATCATTTTTCAATGTTCTATAGATTCAGGATCAGTTCCTGTGGATTGGAGAATAGCAAATGTTATCCCACTTTTTAAGAAAGGAGGGAGAGAGAAAACGGGTAATTATAGACCAGTTAGTCTGACATCAGTGGTGGGGAAAATGCTGGAGTCAATTATAAAAGACGAAATTGCTGAGCATTTGGATAGCAGTAACGGGATCGTTCCGAGTCAGCATGGATTTACGAAGGGGAAATCATGCTTGACAAATCTACTGGAATTTTTTGAGGATGTAACTAGGAAAATTGACAAGGGAGAGTCAGTGGATGTGGTGTACCTCGACTTTCAGAAAGCCTTCGACAAGGTCCCACATAGGAGATTAGTGGGCAAAATTAGGGCACATGGTATTGGGGGTAGGGTACTGACATGGATAGAAAATTGGTTAACAGACAGAAAGCAAAGAGTGGGGATAAATGGGTCCCTTTCGGAATGGCAGGCAGTGACCAGTGGGGTACCGCAAGGTTCGGTGCTGGGACCCCAGCTATTTACGATATACATTAATGACTTAGACGAAGGGATTAAAAGTACCATTAGCAAATTTGCAGATGATACTAAGTTGGGGGGTAGTGTGAATTGTGAGGAAGATGCAATAAGGCTGCAGGGTGACCTGGACAGGTTGTGTGAGTGGGCGGATACATGGCAGATGCAGTTTAATGTAGATAAGTGTGAGGTTATTCACTTTGGAAGTAAGAATAGAAAGGCAGATTATTATCTGAATGGTGTCAAGTTAGGAGGAGGGGGAGTTCAACGAGATCTGGGTGTCCTAGTGCATCAGTCAATGAAAGGAAGCATGCAGGTTCAGCAGGCAGTGAAGAAAGCCAATGGAATGTTGGCCTTCGTAACAAGAGGAGTTGAGTATAGGAGCAAAGAGGTCCTTCTACAGTTGTACCGGGCCCTGGTGAGACCGCACCTGGAGTACTGTGTGCAGTTTTGGTCTCCAAATTTGAGGAAGGATATTCTTGCTATGGAGGGCGTGCAGCGTAGGTTCACTAGATTAATTCCCGGAATGGCGGGACTGTCGTATGTTGAAAGGCTGGAGCGATTGGGCTTGTATACACTGGAATTTAGAAGGATGAGGGGGGATCTTATTGAAACATATAAGATAATTAGGGGATTGGACACATTAGAGGCAGATAACATGTTCCCAATGTTGGGGGAGTCCAGAACAAGGGGCCACAGTTTGAGAATAAGGGGTAGGCCATTTAGAACGGAGATGAGGAAGAACTTTTTCAGTCAGAGGGTGGTGAAGGTGTGGAATTCTCTGCCTCAGAAGGCAGTGGAGGCCAGTTCGTTGGATGCTTTCAAGAGAGAGCTGGATAGAGCTCTTAAGTATAGCGGAGTGAGGGGGTATGGGGAGAAGGCAGGAACGGGGTACTGATTGATAGTGATCAGCCATGATCGCATTGAATGGCGGTGCTGGCTCGAAGGGCTGAATGGCCTACTCCTGCACCTATTGTCTATTGTCTATTGTCTATTGTCTATTAAAAATATCCATTGACTTGGCCTCCACAGCCGTCTGTGGCAACGAATCCCACAGATTCACCACCCTCTGACTAAAGAAATTCCTCCTCATCTCCTTTCTAAAGGTACGTCCTTTAATTCTGAGGCTACGAGCTCTGGTCCTAGACTCTCCCACTAGTGGAAACATCCTTTCCACATCCACTCTAGCCAGGCCTTTCACTGTTCGGTACGTTTCAATGAGAAATTCCGAAGAAATAGATTTACTGAAAATAAAAACAGCCGATAAAATGGTGTTGAATTGAGACATTAGCTTTGTTTCTCTTTTCACACATCTCCAACAGGTTCTGTTTTCATTATGCATTATTAAACTGGAAGGGTCAATGATTAAACACAGAGATGATTATAAAACAACCTCCAGAAGAAGATAAATGAATCACAAAGAACAAAGTAGCATGACAACTTTCGGAAAGAAAGTGGGAGAAAAAGAAACAAAGGAAAAAAGCAGGAAACTTCAAAGGTGAAAAGGAATTAATAGACTTTTGCAACTTTTCACAAGTTAGGTGTTACCTGGGCTTGTGAACTCGAGTTACAGGAAGAGGCTGGATAGGCTGGGACTTTAATCTTCAGAGCATGAGATCAAAAATTAATCTTACTGAGGTTGTTTAGTTTAGAGATACAGCGTAGAAACAGGCCCTTCGGCCCACCGAGTCCGCGCCGACTAGCGATCCCCGTACACTAACACACTAGGGCGACACGGTGGCGCAGAGGTAGAGTTGCTGCCTTACAGCAAATGCAGCGCCGGAGACCCGGGTTCGATCCCGACTATGGGTGCTGTCTGTACGGAGTTTGTACGTTCTCCCCGTGACCTGCGTGGGTTTTCTCCGAGATCTTCAGTTTCCTCCCACACTCCAAAGACGTACAGGTATGTATGTTAATTGGCTTGGTAAATGTAAAAATTGTCCCTAGTGGGTATAGGATAGTGTTAATAAATGGGGATCGCTGGTCGGCGCGGACCCGGTGGGCTGAAGGGCCTGTTTCCGCGCTGTATCTCTAAACTAATTTACAATTTACAATTGGACCAAGCCAAATAGCCTGCAAAGCTGTGCGTTTTTGGAGTGTGGGAGGAAACCGGAGCACCCGGGGAAAACCCACGCTGGTCCCGGGGAGAACGTACGAACTCTGTACAGACAGCACTGGTAGTCAGGATCGAACCTGGGTTTCTGGCGCAGTGAGGCAGCATCTCTGCCGCTGTGCCACCGTGCTGCCGTACAGGGTCATGGATCAAGGGGGAATATGGATAAAGTGGACATCCAGTCTTTTTCTCTCACAAGGGTAAAGATTCTAAAGCTGGAGGCCACAGGCTTAAGATGCGAGAGGAGAAATTGAAGGAGGATCCCGGGGCAGCTTTTGCACTCAGAGTCTGTGTCAGGAACGAGCTGACAAAGGAAGCTATGTAACCAGATACAATGATGACCTTTAAAAGATATTTGGGTGGATATATGAATGGGAAGAGTTTAGAAGGATATGGGCCAAATGCAGACAAATGGGACTAGTCAGGTATCAGTATCAACATTGCAGAAACAAAGAAGAAGTACAGAAGTGTGAAAACGCAAACTCCAGAATCAGGGACAGTTTCTTCCCAGTTGTTATCAATCAACTCATCAGCTGAGACAGCAATCCTGACCTCCCATCTACCTCATCAGAGACCAATGAACTATCTACGGTATTTATTCACAAAATGCTGGAGTAACTCAGCGGGTCAGGCAGCATCTCAGGAGAGAAGGAATGGGTGACGTTTCGGGTCGAGACCCTTCTTCAGACTGATGTCAGGGGGGCAGGACATAGGAAGGATCTGAAGAAGGGTCTCGACCCGATACGTCAGCCATTCCTTCTCTCCTGAGATGCTGCCTGACCTGCTGAGTTACTCCAGCATTTTGTGAATAAATACCTTTGATTTGTACCAGCATCGGCAGTTATTTTCTTACACTTAATGAACTATCTACAATCAGACTTTTTTGGACTTTATCTTTCACGAAACTTTATTCCCTTTATCTTCTACTGTTTGATTGTAATCATGTTTTGCATTTTCGCTGAGTAGGAAGAACCTGCAGATGCTGGTTAATACCAAAGATGGGCACAAAATGCCGAAGTAACTCAGTGGGTCACCCTTCTTGGTCGCGACCCGAAACGTCACCTATTCCCCTTCTCCAGAGATGCCGCCTGGCCCGCTGAGTTACTCCAGTACTGACTGGATATCAAACAACAAAATACTGACTGGATATCAAACAACAAAAAAGCTTTTCGCTGTTCCTTGGTACAATAGACAATAGGTGCAGGAGGAGGCCATTCGGCCCTTCGAGCCAGCACCGCCATTCAATGTGATTGATCATGGCTGATCATTCTCAATCAGTATCCCGTTCCTGCCTTCTCCCCATACCCCCTGACTCCGCTATCCTTAAGAGCTCTATCTAGCTCTCTCTTGAATGCATTCAGAGAATTGGCCTCCACTGCCTTCTGAGGCAGAGAATTCCACAGATTCACAACTCTCTGGCTGAAAATAAGTGACAATAACAAACTAAACTGAACTAAAGAACTGCAGGTGCTGGTTAATACACATAAAGATACAAAGTACTGGAGTAACTCAGCAAGTCAGGCAGCATCTCTGGAGAACATACAGGTATGTTCAAAGACGTACATCTCCAAAGACATACATCTCCAAAGACGTACAGGTATGTAGGTTAATTGGCTGGGTAAATGTAAAAATTAAAATAAAAAAATTGTCCCTAGTGGGTGTAGGATAGTGTTAATGTACGGGGATCGCTGGGCGGCACGGACTTGGAGGGCCGAAAAGGCCTGTTTCCGGCTGTATATATATGATATGATGATATGATAACATTGTCTGAAGTAGAGGTCTCGACCTAAAAAGTCACCTATCCATTTTCTCCAGAGATGCTGCCTGACTTTCCAAGTTAGTCCAGCACTTTGTGTCTTTCTTCTGGAATTGACATTGGTATGCCAACTTGCTCAGCGTGGGCAAGGTGGGCCGAAGAGTCTGTTTATGGGCTGTTCAACTCTATCACCACCTGAAAGACTATAGACCACGAATGATGCTATTTCTCTTTCCACGGATGCTGATTGACTCTCTGAGTGTTTCCAACATTCAATGACCTTTAGATAGAGATAAAATCCTGGACATCTCGGTGGGTCAGACAGCATCTCTGGAGGAAAGGAATAGGTGACGTTTCGGATCAAGACCCTTCTTCAGACTAAAGTATAAGAAAATAACTGCAGATGCTGGTACAAATCGAAGGTATTTATTCACAAAATGCTGGAATAACTCAGCAGGTCAGGCAGCATCTCAGGAGAGAAGGAATGGGCGACGTTTCGGGACGAGACCCTTCTTCAGACTAAAGAGTCAGCAGAGAGGGACTCCACACTCCTCACTGTGATGGAAGGCAATAAAGTCTTATCTTCTTTCCTCCTTATTCTGTGAGCAGATGAGGTAGAGCTCCTCCCTAAAGCAAGCGAACTGGTATGTGTGTGTGTTGGTGTGTGTATATGTGTCTGTGTATATCGATCTCTGTATGTATGGTCTGACGAAAGAATAGGTCGACCGGGCTTGTATTCGCTGGAAGTTAGAAGGATGAGAGGGGATTTTATAAAAACATATAAAGTACCTCGAGGATTGGACAGGGTAGATGCAGGGAAATGTTCCCAATGTTGGGGGAGTCCAGAACCAAGGGTCACAGTTTAAGAATAAGGGGGAGGCCATTTAGGACTGAGATGAGGAGAAACTTTTTCATCCACAGAGTTGTGAATCTGTGGAATTCTCTGTCACAGAAGGCAGTGGAGGCCAATTCACTGGATGTTTTCAAGAGAGAGTTGGATTTAGCTCTCAGGGCTAAAGGAATCAAGGGATAAGGGGAGAAAGCCGGAACGGGGTACTGATTTTGGATGTAGACAAATGGAGTAACTCAGCGGGACAGGCAGCATCTCTGGAGAGAAGGAATGGGCGACATTTCGGGTCGAGACCCTTCTTCAGACTTTTGGATGATCAGCCATGATCATATTGAATGGCGGTGCTGGCTCAAAGGGCCGAATGCTCTACTCCTGCACCTATTTTCTATGTTTCTATGTATGGGTCTGTCCCAGTCTGTGTGTGTGTGTGCGCCTCTGGGTGTGTCTGTGTGTGTGTGTGTGTGTGTGTGTGTGTGTGTGTGTGTGTGTGTGTGTGTGTGTGTGTGTGTGTGTGTGTGTGTGTGTGTGTGTGTGTGTGTGTGTGTGTGTGTGTGTCAGTATATGTCTGTGTGTCTGTGTGTGGTGACTGCGTCTGCATGTGTGTCTGCGTGTGTGTGTGTGTCTGCATGTGTGTGTCTGCGTGTGTGCCTGCGTGTGTGTCTGCATGTGTGTCAACGTGTGTGTGTCTGCGTGTGTGCATGGCAGTGTGTCTGCGTGTATGTGTGTGTCTGCGTGTCACTGTCTGTCTGCATATGAGTGTCCATGTGTGTGTGCATGCGTGTGTGTGCATGTGTGTGTGTCTGCACATGTGTGTGTCTGCATGTCAGTGTGTGTGTCTGCATGTCAGTGTGTGTGTCTGCATGTGTGTGTGTGTGTGTCTGCATGTGTGTGTGTCTGTCTGCATGTGTGTGTGTGTGTGTGTGGTGACTGTGTCTGCATGTGTGTGTGTGTCTGTGTGTCTGCATGTGTCTGTGTGCCTGCATGTGTGTGTGTGTGTCTGCATGTGTTTGTGTGTCTGCGTGTGTGTGCCCATGTGTGTCTGCATGTGTGTGTGTGTCCGCATGTGTGTGTGCCCATGTGTGTGTGTGTCTGCGTGTGTCAGTGTGTGTGTCTGCATGTGTGTGTGTCTGCATGTGTATGTGTGTGTCCATGTGTGTGTCTGCATGTATGTGTGTGTGTGCGCGTGTGTCCGTGTGTGCGTCTCATATCAGTGTGTGTCTGTGGATTTCTAGCAAAATCAGTATCACTGATCAGAAAAGTGAATCTGAACCAGATTTGATGCCACAGACAAACCTTGCAAAGCCCCATCAAAGGGAAGCTCACTTAATTATTCTGGCTTAGTCAATGAACTAATAGAGATTTCACTGTAACCTGTGAGTGCTGCAATCACTTTGACCCATTCCAACTTTTTATTTTATTGCAATAATTTTTTTTTTTTTAAACAGATGGAATAAATTTTATATTTCCCTCATTCTCTAATACTTCAGAGAAACCATTCCAATTCTGTCTAACCTCTTCTTATAGCTAATACCCTCTAACTTCATTTAGTTTAGTTTAATTTAGAGATACGGCGTGGAATCAGGCCTTTCGGCCCATCGACCAGCGATCCCCGCACACTAGAACTATCCTACACACGAGGGACAATTTACAATTTTACCAAGCCAATTAACCTGCAAACCTGCATGTCTCTGGAGTGCGGGAGGAAACCGGAGATCCCGGAAAAAACCCACACACATACCCACAGGAGGAAGGTACACGCCACGTACAGACAGCACCCGCAGTCGAGAAGGAACACGGTTATGTTATTAATTACTGGACGGAGTTAATAATGACGTTTGAGGGCAGATGATCAAAGGCTAAATCACGGGGATAGATTTCAAGGAGTGGCTCGGAGAGGTTCAGAGGGAAGTGCGGATTCAGGGGTGTGACCAAATATTCACCCTGCAATTAATCTGAGATTACAGTTTATATACACGGGTGTGTAGAACATTTATTATTCAAAGGTGTGGACGTCACCAGTTTTGCTCACACAGAATGAATAATCCTATTGCAGGAACCGTAGGCAAAGATTTAAAAAATTATGTCAGAAATCTTCCACCAGAACGTAAACAGCACGAGCGCAGGGTAGAACCTACAAGGGACCAAGATGACGACAACGGCTTCGAAGTTTTCAAGCTGGAAAGGGGGCAGAGAAGATTTACGAAGATGTTGCCAGGACTCGAGGGCCTGAGCTACAGGGAGAGGTTGGGCAGGCTAGGACACGATTCCTGATCAGCTTTGGTATGTTTCTACCTCCAGTTCCCCCTCTACTTTCAGTCTGAATAAGGGTTCCGATCCAAAACGCCACTCATCCTTCTTTTTCCAGAGATGTTGCCGGATCTGCTGAGTTACTCCAGTTCTGTGTCTGCCTGCGGCCAACAATGTCTGTACCGAACATGTTGCCAAGTGAAAGTAATCTCCTCAGCCTGCACATCATTCATATCCCTCCACTTCCATCTGCCTACGTAAAGCCTCTCGAATGCCACATTCATACCTGCTCTCACAACCACCAATGGCACTCGGGTTGCCAACTGTCCCGTATTAGTCGGCACATCCCGTATATTGGGCTAAATTGGTTTGTCCCGTACGGGACCGCCCTTGTCCCATATTAGGCCCTGGGGGCGCTGTAGGCCCAGACGCTGTAGGATTAGACGCTGTAGGTCTGGACGCTGTAGGCCCGGACGCTGTAGGCCCGGACGCTGTAGGCCCAGAGAGTGTAGGCCCGAAGAGTGTAGGCCCGGACAGTGTAGGCCCGGACAGTGTAGGCCCGGACAGTGTAGGCCCGGACAGTGTAGGCCCGGACAGTGTAGGCCCGGACAGTGTAGGCCCGGACAGTGTAGGCCCGGACAGTGTAGGCCCGGACAGTGTAGGCCCGGACAGTGTAGGCCCGGACAGTGTAGGCCCGGACAGTGTAGGCCCGGACAGTGTAGGCCCGGACAGTGTAGGCCCGGACAGTGTAGGCCCGGACAGTGTAGGCCCGGACAGTGTAGGCCCGGACAGTGTAGGCCCGGACAGTGTAGGCTCGGACAGTGTAGGCCCGGAGAATGTAGGCCCGGACAGTGTAGGCCCGGACAGAGTAGGCCCGGACAGCGTAGGCCCGGACAGCGTAGGCCCGGACAGCGTAGGCCCGGACAGCGTAGGCCCGGACAGTGTAGGCCCGGACAGTGGAGGCCTGGACAGTCTAGGTCCGGAGGCCCAGGTGCCGCCTAACAGAGGTCGCGTAGCAACCCGCCTCCCGGCCCGGACGGCCGCCATTGATGGAGTGGGAGCACGTGGCCGCTGGCTGGGCGAGATCACGTGGGGCGCGGGGCGGTGACGTCACCTTGTCCCTTATTTGTGAGTGAGATAGTTGGCAACCCCTATCAGGCACCCACCACTCTGTAAAACAAAACTTTCCCCGTTCATCCCATTTAAATGTTGCCCCGCGCCACAAAGCTCTGGCCTCCAGTGTTGGGCCTCTCCACCCTGGGAGAAAGGTACAGGCTGTCTACCCTCTCTGTGCCTCTCAAATATGCCTCATATATACTTCCATCAGGTTTCCCCTCAATGTCTGAAAACAATTCAAGTAGGCCCAACCTCTCCTCACGTTAATACTCTAATCCAGACAGCATTGGGAATTTTGGGAATTCTGTGCGCAGTTTTGGGCCCGACATCGGAAGAAGAATGTGCACGTTGAAGAGAGTCCAGAGAATGATCCCAGGGATGATAGGGTTGACGTATGATGAGCATTTGATGGCTCTGGGCCTGTACTCGCTGGAGTTTAGAAGGATGAGGGGGGACGTCATTGAAATCTGCCGGATAGTGAGCGGCCTGGATAGAGTGGATGTGGAGAGGATGTTTCCACTGGTGGGAGAGTCTGGGACCAGAAGGCACACCCTCAGAATTAAAGGACGTACCGTTACAATAGAGAAGATGAGGAATTTCTTTAGCCAGAGGGTGGTGACTCTGTGGAATTCACTGCCGCAGACGGCTGTGGAGGCCGGCATTGTGAGTTTTTAAAGAGGAGATTGTTAGGTAAGGGTGTCAAATGTTATGGGGGGGAGAATGGGGTTGAGAGGGATAGACCAGCCACGATCGAATGGCCGAGCAGGCTCGATGGGCTGAATGGCCTACTTCTGATCCTATGTCTTTTGAACATGAGCATCTTGTTCTTTCCAAAGCCCTGCCATCCCCCCTCTAGCGGACAAAATAAGTTAAATTTGTGCACAAAAGAGGAGGCTGGGGAGGAAGGATGGGAGGGAAATGGGCAGAAACAGTAAGAAATAATAAAATCAGAGAAATTAAGCAGGGGAAAACATTTTAAAATAAAAGTAACAACAGAATGTGAGTTGATAGATGAGATATTTTCTGCATATTAATGGTATCATCACTAAGTGTCCCTAGTGTGTAGGATAGAACTTGTGTACGGTGATCGCTGGTCAGCACGGACTCGGTGGCCGAAGGGCCTGTTTCCACGCTGTGTCTCCAAGCTAAACTTTGAACATCTCACCCCAGAAGAGAGAGAAAAAAAGACACACAGAGTGCTGGAGTAACTCAGCGGGTCAGGCAGCATCTCTGGAGAACGGGGACGGGCCAAGAGGAGGTCAGGAAGAGGCAAGCGGGGAAAAAAAGACCCAGAGAGCACAGTCAGCACCGTGACTAATGGTTAGTCATCACACCAAACATCCTTCCTCCTTTTGTTCTGAAGCACCTGGCCTCAGGACTCCTCTCAGAAGCAGAGATCATTCGTCGTCTATCCAGGGATTACAAAGTGCTCAACTATTCATTCTATGGCCTTGAGCTAGGGCTAGTCAATTCATTCCACACCCCAATCTTTCTCCAAAGTACTGTCATTACTTTCCATTTAGATACAGGTCTGGTTCTCTTGTTTAGAGATACAGCACGGAAACAGGCCATTTCAGTCTACGGGTCCGCGCCGACCAGCGATCCCGCACATTAACACCGTCCTACACCCACAAGGTACAATTTTTTACACTTACCAGGCCAATTAACCTACAAACCTGCACGTCTTTGGAGTGTGGGAGGAAACTGAAGATGTCGGAGAAAACCCACGCAGGTCACGGGGAGAACGTACAAACTCCGTACAGACAGAACCCGTAGTCGGGATGGAACCCGGGTCGGTGGGCCAAAGGGCCTTTTTCCAGGCTGTATCTCTAAACTAAACTAAACTAAATCCAATGATGCTTTATTCTCACATGTACAGTGTAATGCTGTGTTATAATCATACAGCCTGCCTCACCCAGGCAGTACACAGCATCGCCGCGCCTCAAGTTTCTGGCGCTGATAAAGTTACAAAAATTCACGAAACACCAGATGGTCCCGTGTACAGGATGATCGCTGGTCACCGCGGACTCGGTGGGCCGAAGAGCTCAACCAAGCTAAAATGGTGGGACAGAGTCCCTGATTGCCCCAGAGTGGGGGAACCACCCGTCCGTCCTCTTGCCCCAACAGAGGGTGATGGAGATGACCCACAGTGGGCACCAACCTACCAGTGACTCCCACATACCAACAGGTAATCAATGCCTGCACCCCGACTACAGGTTGCACCCGCACCCACCTACAGGTGCTGTCTGTGTGGAGTCTGCACGGTCTCACCGTGACCTGCGTGGGCTTTCTGAAAAGCCCCCCTTACTGACTTTTTGGAGTTGTCCAAGAATACATACACCCGAAGCTTCCACCCCCTCCCATTCATCCACACACACGCACTCATACACACACACATGTACACACATACACGCACACACAAGCACACATACACGCATA